>NC_053159.1:56391638-56451138 GCF_016835505.1 Polypterus senegalus
AATCTCCTTCAGATTGACTCTTCTGCATAGGATATAATCTACCTCTGTGCATCTTCCTCCTCTCTTGTACATCACTCTATGTTCCTCCCTCTTCTTAAAATACGTATTCACCACAGCCATGTCCATCCTTTTGGCAAAATCCACCATCATCTGACCACCTCCTTTCCTCGCCTTGACACCATACCTTCCCATCACCTCCTTGTCTCCTCTGTTCTCTTCACCAACATGTCACATTACCTGCCCCAACAGGTAATACTGTAGCTAGGTTATAGCACACTTGTTGGAAAGGGTCTCTTGATCATTGGGCATGTATCTTGTCTTTTGATCCAACAGTCTCTGGCTGAAGTACATGACAGGTTGTTTGTCTTCGTTGATAACTTGGCTCAGCAGGCCACCCTGGCCAGTGTCCCAAGCATCTGTCTGGAGGATAAAAAGCTGAGCAAATTTAGGACTGGTCAATATGGGAGACAACATAAGGACTATTTTAAGATCATGGAATGCTGCTTCCATATACTGCTGTGTCAGGGGTTCACTTCTGAGTGAGGTCTGTCAAAGTGCAGCACTTCTGAGAAACTGGGTACAAATCTTCAATAGTGCCCATCATAACCCAGGTCTTTGGCTGGTGTCGGCTTTAAATGGCAAAAACCTTGGAGCACTGTGGGTTGACACACTCACCACATAGCCCACTTAGTTTTGGTAAGCCAAAAATAGCACTGTTTGGGGTTTATCCACAAGCCAGTATTACAGATGGTCTGGAGGAAGCCCAAGACTTATTGAATGTGGTCCTAACAGGTGCTGAAATAGATGACCATAACTTCTAGTCAGGAAGCACAGTAGGCATTGTTGTGCTTGAGCAGTCTGTCCACCAGACATTGGAAAGTGGCTGGAGACCCATGTAGTCCAAAAGGTGGGACACAGTATTGACAGTGTTGATTTGTTTCTATTGGTGGCTGAGAATATTCTTGAAAGCAAGCTCACTATTGTTAATAAACAGCATTCCTTAGAACAGTGATGTTGAACCTTTTTGGTTCTGTGTGTCAAAAATTCTGAAGATGCCTAACTTGACTGTGCTGGCATGTTGCCACGCTAAGCAAAAGAGAAACAATTCTTTACTTATTCATTTATTTAAAAAATATAGCCCAATCAAGTGTGGTGCTTTGTTTTATAAAAGTAAAAGAAACATCAGCGACTTACAATAGAGACAATTATATACACACTGATACTTGGTATTAAAATAGTGCACTACAATATTACCCTACTTTAAATTGTAATTTTTAATTGAACTGAAAAAAAAATATGGAACACGTTGCTTTTTATTTGACATCAATTTTAATTTTATTTTTTTTGTTGCTGAGTTTTAATAGATAAGTCTAAAATTGATGATAGGTACTAGGTGCTGTTTTCTTGGGCTTGAAGTGTACAAACTTCATCTGTCAGTTGGTTTCTTCTGTCCATTTTAATGTTGTTTAGTATTGAGAATAAGGACTTGCAAAAGTGTAATGCAGAAAATAAGCCAGTTTTAGGAGGGACTAAGAGGGACTGTAGAGAGAAATTGTAAAACTGCACATGCTTAGAAATGAAGACTATTTGCCCTTTGCAGAAGTGTAACCACAGAGAAAAAACAATGACCGCACTTGAGTTTGCAGACTTTGATCAAGACAGTATACTAAAGCAGAGGTTGATAACTTCCTTACCTCTGCAGCAATGTTTATGGAAGCTCCGAACTGCACAATGAAAAAACATTATGGGATAACCCTTATCTTGTACATATCCTTTATGTACATGAAAGTATCATGAACATAGTATGTATAACTTTATGAATATTCATGTAGCTAGCTGTAAGGAAGTGGAAGTAGAATTACAGGAAGTCGGTAGTTACACAGCAAGCGTCATGTATAGTCATTTTTTTTAGTCCCATCCAAGCAAAGCCTATAAATATTATTTTAAGTTAATTAGATAATTCTATAGCAAAGTTATGTCTATTTTAAATTGGTATTTAGTTGTAATTTGCTTCTTTTCAGTTTCACTCTAACTTCATAAAAGTCGTCGGGGCGTCTGTGAAAGCAGAGAGGTACACACCATCAGATAAGTTTCCAACTATGTGCACAAACAGCTGTGCCGACTGGCAGAGCTACACTCTGATTCACTCAGGGGAGCAAGTTTGTGCTCCAGTGCACACTCTGAAGATGATCTTACCACTTTGGGAACACCATTTGCCTTCAAAATGCCTGTGCCTATTAAAGTAAAGCAGTCGGGGCTAATAGAAGATTGTGATACCTTCTTTGACTTGTATCTCATATTCTCCAGCCGTCTGGAGTTTTTTTTTTTTTTTCTGTCCACCCTAGCCATCGGACCTTACTTATTCTATGTTAATTAATGTTGACTTATGTTTATTTTTTATTGTGTCTTCTATTTTTCTATTCATTTTGTAAAGCACTTTGAGCTACATTTTTTTGTATGAAAATGTGCTATATAAATAAATGTTGATTGATTGATATTTGATGATTGTTCAAGTCTATTTAGATTTGGAGTATAAAGGGTTCACTGCATAGATGCTCAACCATGCCCTGATTTTTATTTTCAATCTGCCGTCTTGGCACAATACACAGCCTCACAATCATAGCACAGTGAATCAATTTCAGATACTTCCAATGGTAGAGTTTCCTAGGTACCTAGCATGCTGTGAGTTGGTAAATTCAGGATTTGGACAGTTTGATGATCAGACTGCGAGGTTTTTTTTTCAGGGTTTTGAAGTCTTTGTTCACTAATGCTACTGGAGGCTTGTGGATCTCAGCAGCAGAACAGTTGGACCTGCTAACAAAGTGGTTTGGAAAGGAATTGTCTGAGTATGTAAAGGGAAAACCACACCCTCTTAAAGTGCAGAGCATTTAGGGCAAAGTCTTTGAAAGAAAGAAAGGCCTTTCTCAGAAGCTGCAGTCTCAGCGGTAGGTAATGGTGAGAAAGGTCAAAGGGCTTCCATCAAAGCTTCCTCTGTTACCTGGCACTGCAGCAAAGTCTGTGGTCCAGTCCAGTTACCCTAATCATGTGCCAAGATACATCTCCGTGTTTCCCCAGGGTCAACGAGAGAAAGCAGTCAAGATGTATGCTTTGCTTGATGATCAGAGCAACTGTTCACTTGCCCTGTGAAAGTTTTTTAAACTGTTTGGTATTCATGGATAGTCTTACTCTATGGAATAACTGACATGACAGGGGGAAGAGCAGAAGGCTTCTGGATTAAATCAGTGAAAGAATCAACATGGGTCTACTACCCCTCATCAAATGCAACCAGATACCTGACAACAGGTCAGAAATACCAACTCCAAATGTTGCTATGTATCATCCCCATCTGTAATCTGTGGCAAAATACATCTCTGAGATTGACCCTGAAGCGGAAATTCTCCTGTTGTTAGGGAGAGAAATTATACAATGACACAGTCAGACAGCAGATCAGTGGTCCCCGTGTTGCATTCTTTGCACAGAAACTAGAATTTGGCTGGGTCTTTGTTGGTGAGGTATGCCTTCAAGGTGTACACAAACCAAGTGTGAGCTCATTTAAGACTAATTTTTTATTCGATGGCCAACCTACTTACCTTATTTAAAAGTTTGCAGGAAGGGAAGCGCCATGGCGGGGAGAAACAAAACACCAGCAGTGAATATGGAAAAGGTATGCTAGAGTACAGCATTGGGTGCACAGTGTTCAGTAATACAATAAATGAAAATGATCTGGTCCATCAATTGAAGATTCAATATCTGTAAATATTATAGACCGTGAAATGTATTGGGATGAAGTCAATAGCTGGGTAGCTCCACAACCATTTTTAATGTGGCTAGACAATGACTCTCTAACAACCATGAGCAAGCTATGACTAGACTTATCTTTCTGAGGCGCACACTGAATTGTAAATCTGAGATGAGAAATCAGTTTCTGACTTATGAGTAAAATTCTTTAAAATGATCATGCAGAGCTAGCACCAACTATAATGAACAATGAAGAATGCTGGTAATTTTGGGGTCCACCAGACATTTTTATGTGGATGATGTCATTGTCTTCAGATGAAGAAGCTATTGACCTCTTAAAAAGGGCTAAAGTGTCACTTGCTGATTCATAAATTTTCATTTGTGTAAAATTGCTTCTAACAGCCCAGTTGTCTTGCAAACCTTTCTGTCAGAGAATCATGCCGATGCCATAAAGGACTTAAACTTTAGGGAAGATACAGAGCTCAATCAGTGCAGCTTGTGACTTTGCTGGGAAATAGCATCAGGCACCTTTTACATTCAAAATGTCAACAAGTAATAGGCTGCTCACACAGCGAGGGGCTTTATCTTTGATCAATAGCCTTTTTGACCCCCTTGGTTGCTCCAGTGAACATACAGGGTAGGGCTTCGCTGCAGGAACTATGCAGCAATGTCTGTGAAACAACATTCGCAATATCTGCATATTCCACATATATACCACCAGCTCTATTTCAAATGCAGCTTACATGGAGCTTTGTTTGTTTTCTGATGCATCTACTAAAGCCCTTGGGGCAGCAGCCGACATTAGAAATATTAGTAAAGAAAATTGATATGGGCATTGTCTTTGGAAAAGCCAAGTTGGCTCCTGTATCTGAGCCTACTATTCCTTGGCTCATGCTGTGTGCTGTGGTAATGGTGGTGGAAATTGCAGAGCTCATCCTCTGGGTTCTGGTTTTACTATGACAGCAAAGTAGTCTTAGACTGCATACACAATCAGACTAGATGCTTCTATGTGTATGTGCACAACAGAATTTATTGCATTTGTCAGTCAACAAAGCCTGAGCAGTGGTTATACATACCTTCAAATGAAAACCCAGGTGAATATGCAACTAGGTGCATCACATTTGGCAGAGACGATCTGGTTTACTGGACCAGCTTTCCTCAAGAAGCACCAAGAAAATCAATGAGTCATTAGTGTTTTTTGAGCTAGTGAACCCTGACAAGGAAGCTGAAATACGGCAAACAGTTACAAACTGTGCTACTCGCATTCAAATAAAAGAAGGGCTGACCACCGACTCGTCTTCCTGAAACTCATTAGTCCTAGCTATAGCCCTCTTTATTCACATTGTTCTCTCCTGCAACGCAGGACAAATCTTAACTGAATGCAAAGGCTGGCACTAATGCTTTAAAGCATGTACACCTTGATGAACTTTCTCGGGCTTCAAATACCAAACTTACGTTAGTCCAGACTAAAGCTTATGTGAAGAAGCTACATTTGCCTAATAATTGGAAAACTAGATAAAAAAGTTCACTTTTTAAACCTGACCCCAAAGTGGTTGAAGGCCTTATCAGGATTGGAGGTCGACTTAAAAATGTGCAGCTGGAGAGTGGTGAAAAGTATACACTGATCTTACCTAGATACCATCATATTTCTGTCTTGCTAGTACGCTACTATCACGTACATGTGAAACATCAGGGATGTCATTTTACAGAGGGAACTCTTCGAGCCACACCCCCAAGACATCTCTGATAGCCTGAGAGGGCATTGTCTCCATTTATATCCCCTCTTCTGACACTCGAAGCGTTTACTTTCTGGAGCATTTTGCTTTTCCCATTGTTTAAAATATCCTGGAAACTTAATTGTTTCCGGATGTTGGGTTCTTGGTTGCGTTTGTAATAAATATTTGGCTCCTGGATTCACAATAGTTTTGCTTCTCATCAGGGTTTTCCAACTCTTCAAAGTTTCCCACTGTTTAGTTGGGTGGCAGGAGGTAGAGACCATCTGTTATGTGGCTTAACACTAGAATCCCTGAAGCCTACGAAACAACTCGTAATCCCAGGCCACCTTAAATTCCTTTGCACCTCTCCACATTAGCATCTTTTGCAAATGTGTCGATCAGTACACGTAGCAAGCAGTCTACTATCTTATACCCCCACTGACAGAGCGGAGTATGCCACAAAATTCTCAGAGCCCAAGTCTCTTTATCTGGCAGTGAGGTGCCTGGAGTTGTATAGGATAAGTAACATCATTATTTGGAATACATACATTTCATGTGTGTTCTGTGACTGCAACGATTTGTGTAAGTGTAGGATGAAAAGAAATGTGAGTCAAGAAATGTTGAACATATACTGTACCTAAAGCAGAAACTTTTCTATGTTATACCAATAATGACGTGAAGTGTATAATGTAGGAAGACCTTGTCCAAATATTAAATAATTACACACGCTTTTTATTCAAGAATATAACCAAAGAGGAAAAAATCATTTAATATACATGTTACTGTCAATGAGTTAAACACCCAAGCTCAAATGTCAATTTACAGGAAGTTGATATATATTCTTGAATGGTGTAGAGGTAAGAACTGCTGCCTTGTATCTCGAAGGTTCAGGGTTTAAGGCCAGGTGCTCAGCGTTTTGAGTAGTGAGCGGGTATTATCATTATCTATACTAATAAAAGGCAAAGCACTCACTCACTCACTCACTGACTCACTCACTCACTGACTCATCACTAATTCTCCAACTTCCCGTGTAGGTGGAAGGCTGAAATTTGGCAGGTTCATTCCTTACAGCTTCCTTACAAAAGTTGGGCAGGTTTTATATCGAAATTCTACACGTAATGGTCATAACTGGAAGCAGTTTTTCTCCATGTACTGTAATGGAGATGAGCTTGAACGCCGTGGGGGCGGAGTTTCGTGTGACATCATCACGCCTCCCACGTAATCACGCAGTACATAGAAAACCAGGAAGACCTAAAAAAAGCGCTGAAGAAAACATGCATTATATAATTGAGAAGGCAGCGAAACAATAAGAAGCTAGCGAGTGACATATACAACCATATTCATGACTTCTGCTACTTCGGAAACAAAGCACGATGTAAACCTACACTTTAAATTAAGTTCATAGACAGGCTGCCGCTGGCGTTTGTAATTTAGTGCCTGCCCATATAAGGCCGTCCGTCCGCGGCAATCCAATAGCAAACTCCCACTAAATATTCACGGGTTAAGGACTGTGCTTATGCAGAGGAAGATGAGATGGTCAGGGTGGTGTTTGGTACAAACTCAGCAAAACTGCGAGAGAAAGTTTTAAGTGCCAGGACTAAGGTAACATTAAATACAGCCATGGACATAGCACGAGATGGCACCAGCACAGCTGGGAAACTTGGATGCATGTACACCGAGCGGCTCACGTGAACTGACGCAGTGCACAGATAAAAAGCAACAGTTCCAAAGAGCTGAACAAAACCGAATTACACAATTGAAAAGGCAGCAAAAAATATGAAGCGTTGATACATACAAGCATATTCATAAATCCAAAACAAAGCACACGTTGGAAAAAGTCAATGTCCCGCTAAAGGAAGACAGTGTAAAAAAAAAACGTGCATGCAGTGTGTCAGGTCTCAGATAAAGAAGAAGACGAGCTGTTTATTGATGCAGTAAGAAACGAATCGATGAATGAAACCTGTCATCTTTACAACGATTGACAAACACGGAATGTAACTTGAACACAACACATCCTACAAATACGAACCTGATTGAAAGAAATAATGATAATCAAATCCTTGATGACAGCAACACTCAGTAACACTCACAAAACAAATACTGTATATTGACAGTCATGTTACTTTATTTTAAAATGTTCCCTTTTCTTTTTCATAGCTTTTTTAACACACTACTTCTCGCTGCGATACGCGGTATATATATATATATATATATATATATATATATATATATATATATATATATATATATATATATATATATATATATATATATATATATATATCTCCCGATCTACATACTCGAATAATGGATACTTTATTCGCCATCAATGATTTGTTTTGGTAAAGCCATACTCAGTGTATTCATTAGATGAACGGTAAAAAAGTAAGAGCGAGGGAAGGATGACTTATTGAGGCATGCAGGCTGTAGTGCGCGTCAACTCTATCTGAATTGCGCGATCACATTTGAAAAATATATCTTTTCAAGTTCTATTTAGTCCATATGTGTCAAACTCAAGGGCGCGGGCCACATCCGCCCGGCGTAATTATATCCGCCCCGAGATCATTTTATATACTGTATTATTGTTATTAAAGCCGGGTATATGAAGCGCTGGTAACACAATAAACTACAGATCCCATAATGCAGCGCTTCAGCTGCCTTGCCAACACTTACCGAGTTAATCAAGTTATTGCGAAGCTAGCTCACACGATGCTGAAGAGAAAAGTTGATTCTGAAAATAGAGCCTTTAAAAACCGATGGGAGGCTGAGTATATGTTTACTAAACCCGTGTGTCTCATTTGTGGAGCTAATGTGGCTGTAATTACAGAATTTAATCTAAGACGGCACTATGAGACAAAACATCAGGTTAACCTGAATGCAATGCAGAAGATACAGAAAGCAGCATAATTAAATAAGAATCTGACACTTCAGCGGACGCTTTAACCCGTGCACAATCACAAAGTGATTTCAAGTGAAGCTGCTTTTATGGGAGACACAAATGCACCAGTGCACCTTGCTCACTTTCCCTGTTGCCAAGTAATGTTAAACCAAGTCGTCACTACGGTGTTCCCAAATACGCACTTTGCTGATAAACTGAGCGCACTGAGTTTGCACGGCGCTTTGGTGACTTCAAAGAACAAAAAGTCCGTCTACATGCGGCTCGAACCTTGTGCATGTTTGGTAGCACATATCTGTGTGAGAAGCTCTTCTCAGTGATAAAGACTAACAAAACAGCACACAGGAGTCGCCTCACTGATGAGCACCTGCAATCCATCCTGAGAATCTCCACAACACAGAACCTCACACCAAACAGAAACGAACCTGTGGCCAAAAAAGATGCCAGGCGTCCAGCTCTAAAATGACATATGAGCAAAGAAAACTGAATGATTTGATTTGTTATTGCTGAAAAGAACACATTTCATTTATATTTCTAGGTTTTGTTATGCAGCATGTTCATATTTGAATTTGTATCATTTTGACAGGATATATTTTTATGGAGAGCAAAATCTTTTGGGATATTTAAAATCTAAGTTTATTTTTATATAAAATTACATAAGAGTAAAGAAATTTGAATGTTTGTTCTTTTAACGTTTACTTTATTTCTAACTTGTATAATTTAGACAGGATATATTTTATGGAGAGCAAAATATTATAAGTTGTTTAAGGTTTGAGTTGATTTATTCACGAATAATATTCCTGTCTGTTTTACCATTCCTACCAAAGATATTTCTGTCGACTAAATAAAAATTCCTTCTATTTAAAATTTAAATAGAACTTGAACAAATACGATAGTTCATAATATCCACGCAGACTTGCACGTAAGAGCGGGAGTCAACCGTTTTAACAAGCAGCGTATTGCACTGATAGGAAATAGCTGTGTGTGTATATATGTAGATATGTATGTATATGTATATATATGTTTATATATGTGTGTGTGTGTATGTATATATATATATATGTATTTGTGTGTGTATGTATGTGTGTATGTATTTATGTGTGTGTGTATATGTATGTGTATATATGTAGATATATATATATGTATATATATATATATGTTTATGTATGTGTGTGTAAATATATATATATATATATATATATATATATATGACAACAACACTCATCACTCACAACAGTGACAAAACAATTACATTGACAATCATGTTATGTTATTTTCAAAATGTTTCCTTTTCTTTTTCATTGCTTCTTTAACACACTACTTCTCCGCTGCGAAGCGCGGGTATTTTGCTAGTCTATACTAATAAAACGCAAAGCCCTCACTCACTCACTCACTGACTCATCACTAATTCTCCAACTTCCCGTGTAGGTAGAAGGCTGAAATTTGGCAGGCTCATTCCTTACAGCTTACTTACAAAAGTTGGGCAGGTTTCATTTCGAAATTCTATGCCTAATGGTCATAACTGGAAGGTATTTTTCTCCATTAACTGTAATGGAGTTGAGCTGGAAAGACGTGGGGGCGGAGTTTCGTGTGACATCATCACGCCTCCCACGTAATCACGTGAACTGACTGTCAACGCAGTATGTAGAAAACCAGGAAGACCTCCAAAAAGCGCTTAAGAAAACATGCATTATATAATTGAGAAGGCAGCGAAACAATAAGAAGCGAGCGAGTGACATATACTACCATATTCATGAGTGCTGCTACCTCGGAAAGAAAGCAAGGTGTAAACCTAAACTTTAAATTAAGTTCATAGACAAGCTACTGCTGGCGTTTCACATGCCCACAGGTAATGCGGGATACAAGTTTAATGAGAGGGCGCGGATATAAACGAGAGTTTTGATCACTTTGTAACTAAGTTAAAATTGTAGGTGAAGGGGTGTGCTTATGCAAATTCCAAGACACTGTGTTTGTGGGGGATTGACAGTTAAGGCGGGTTGGGGAGTCACGTCATCATCTCCCCTCCCATTTACCTCATTTCGCTCTGAGCTGAGCTCATGCTAACGCGCCTTCTTCGAAGCAACTTCGTCACACTGCCACCAGATACTCACAGAAAAGTTAATACACACGCTGTCTCTAGAGTTTCTCCACACTGAATCCTCCAGGCACTACTTACAAAAGGTTACATTGACAATCGTGTTACGTTATTTTTAAAATCTTTCCTTTTCTTAGCACAAGCACAGCTGAGAAGCTTCGATGCATGTGCTCCATAACGCGTTAAAAAATAATGCATTTAATCACACTTTGTATTACAAGCAAAGGGGAGCTTTTGTCAATGCATGATTTCCTGGTACACCGATTTACATTGATCAGCGCATCCTGATTCATTTTACCCTCGCACCACCTTAGTTTGAGAAGAAGTATGAAAAAATATGAGGTTAACACAGAAAAACAGATCACCAATTCAAGCTTTATGAATAATCGATTCGCCATCAATAATTGTTTTGGTAAAGCCATCCTCCTTCCATTTTATAATTTTTCCGCCACTAGCCATGATTAAATGAACGGTAAAAAAGTAAGAGCGAAGCGAGGGTGACTTATTTAGGCAGGAATATATATGACAGCAACACTCATGACAATGTCAATCATGTTACGTTATTATTAAAATGTTTCCTTTTCTTTTTCATTACTTCTTTAACACACTACTTCTCCGCTGCGAGGCGCGGGTATTTTGCTATATATATAATATGTTGTATATGTTATGTATGTTATATACTATGATTTCGGAGGTTCTTCTGACTTGGCTACCTTCACATTATTGCGGGAAGAACCTTGTCTGTTAGTTTGGCTTCCTGCATTACTCTGGGTTATTCACAAAGTCTGGAGCTCTGAGAGAAAGAGTAGCACCTCACTGTCCTTTCCTCTTCTGACCTTTTTTGAATGCACATACTGCTGTTATTAACACTGAGCCCCTATGTCTGCCTCCCCTCTGTTGGATATAAAGTGAATTTGGTACTTGTATTTGTAAAACTGACTCATCCAGGGTTGAACCCATGAAGTTTTGATTACCAGTCAACAGTTGATACCATTGTGCCACCAAAGCAATTGCATCAAAGGAGTGTGAATGTCTCACACTAGCACGGGTTCTTTTTCTGCAGTTATATTCATGAATAGAAGCGCACTTGTTCTTATATTTGTACCTTTTCTGAAAGTGTTTGATATTTGGACTTCAAGTTTCACACATTAAATACTTCATGTCTACATTTTGTCAATTATTACTAAAACATGAAAAACATTTCTGTTTTAATGATGTATTTAAATAGATTGTTGTAGACACGGAACACACATGAAATGCATGTGTTCCAAATAATATAGTATTTATAAAAAGTGTCATTTTGCTTGACTTCACTCTATACAACTCTAAACAACTGACATGCAGGTAAGCAGACTTGAGCTGAGAAAACTGTGGGGGGATGTGATAGTAGTCGATAAGCTTGCTGGTTATCGACACATTTACAGGACAAAAGACGCTGGTGAAGAAGTGTGAAGGGATTTACGTTGGGACGGATCTACAAGTTCTTTCATAGGCTTTGGTTCTTTCATTTGGCTTTAGTGTTTTAAAGGTGTCCAGGCCAGGTAAGGACCAATCCGTGACAATAGATAAATAATATACACATACCTGCACTGTAATCTCCTCACATATCAGAATGACTAAAAGAAAAATTTTAAATTAAAGAAAACTTCTGATTTGGCAGTCACGGTTATATTGTAGCATTATGTAGACCTATTGGTATTGTATAAAGGAGCCCCATACATCTGAATAATTTATTGGCTGAAAGTTCTGTGTTAGTGTGTTGGAAAGAGGATGTACCCCATTGTTCCTAATGGCACTCAGTTTTGTTTTCATTCTCTTCTTTGCTGTTACCTGCAGGGGGTCCAGAGTACATCATAAATTATTTTTCAGTCTGCCCTTTTAATTAGTTTATTGATTCTATGGGCCTCTTTCTCTTGATGTGTAGAAGATGTCAAGGATGGCACGACCTGCAGTAAAAGGAATGCAATCTCTTAAGTGCCTACTCTGGCGTTTCCTGTCTTTTTCCTCTGTTATGAGATCAGTTGAACCTGTTATTGACATGGACCTTCAAGAACTTGTAGGAGTGCACCACCTCTATATCCACTCTCTGAATAATGCCTGGACATAGAGGCTTTTTGGTGTGACAGAATCCGTAACCAGGCTACAGACACATTTTGAGTAAATTACCAAGAACTGTATAAATTACCAAGTAATGTGACAGAGAGCTGGGGTTTAGGAACCTTCAGATTTTAACTTAATGTTATTTTGGACAATCTGAGTGAATAGGAATAATGAGTGTGGACTAATTTACATCTTATCACAATTGTTGTAGTGTCCTAAGGTTCTAATTAAAAGTTGAAGTCTATGGCAACATATATTTTTTGATTTCAACTTTAGATATTAGGATTTCACCACAGCTTTGTTTGACTTGGAGAAACAACTTTTAGTATATTATTGATTATGAATTTTGATTAATGTTCATGAAATAGTCTCCCAGTTTTTGCCAGCTGCTCTTTTTACCCTGGCCTTTTGAGGTCTATCACTCATAGTGACAAGCAATGAGTGTATTGCTGTCAACAATATGGTGGCGCCCATGAATCGCAAACAAAACAGTAACACAATGACATCACAAACATGGTGATAAATATAGAAAACAAGCAAACCATAGAAAATGACAAAACCTTAACAGTGAATTTTCAAAATTTAAATGTAGCTAATCACACAGAGAAAGTAATCAAAACTACACATTGTTATTTTTAGGTGGAACATATATTCTATAATGTGTCATTGGTGCACTGGCAATTTCTTTGCTTATTTGTAGGGATGATGAAGAAAGAGATTTTAATGCTGATGCTGATAAAACACGGAAGATAACCCATGCTGAGAAAGTAAGAACTTTCAAATTACGTAAGAAACTTGACCAACTTGATTCTATGAGACAGCAGAAGGATCACGATCTTCTTAAAGCAAGGTACGCATAGTAAACTTGTGTTCTGTTATTTTTGCAATCTTAAAATTATGTAATCTTCCTTCTTTTTGTTTTCTTGTGGGTGCTTTATAATTCTTTGTGCTTGTTTCTCTTCCTCACATTGGTAACACTTTTTTGGAATGAGTGTGAAATTTTGTGCTAAATGTTTTCAATATTTTGGCAACTCTGTATTGTTTTTAAACTTTTAAATTTTGCTCTAAACATTTTTCTTTAAAAAAAAAAAAAATTCATTCTTCAACTTTTCTATTTAGGTGTTTTATGTGATGCATGCTGCTAATGGCCCCTTAGTTCTGCATCTGTTTGCATGCTTTCCACCTTTTGCTCACCACTGATTGCCTTTGCCGTCTAAACATTTTCAAAACATCATATGAGATTTAGTTTACCTTGGTGCATCTGATCTTCACTACGTTGCAAAGTAGAACTTGTCCCATCCTTAGCAGTCTTGGTAAAAACATACCCTGATCTGAAGGCAGTGCAGAGAAAGATCTCCCATTTCTCTTTTCATGGCAATTTTGAGGAAAAAAAATTTGTTGAGGACCAGGTGAACTCTTTACCAGTTATCCTTCAGCAGAATCATACTGAGCTCTAGCCTGGTATGAATGCCTTAAGGACTGACATGAAGATGATACAGAAGGACGTAGTGTCCGTTTGTCGTCTTAGCGTTACATTTTTATCTCAAAAAAAAACTTGTAAAAAGCATTGCATTTTTTTGTCTTGAAAAATCATATTCTTATTTAATCTCATCTTTCTACTGCAACATGCAAAACACTTAAAGTAGAAAGACAAGTGCAGAAAGTATACTACTACTACTACTACTACTACTAATATGAACACCTGTGTGAGTGACTTTTTCAGATTTACCAGAATCACTTTTGGTTTCACTGTCCATTTCAATTTCACTTCCTGAAGACAAATTCACCTCGTCATCAATGCTGATGAGAGGCCTTTCTTACAAGACACCATTATGAAGCAAGGAAAAGGCACGTCTACAGCATTGCCTGGGCAATGCTTGGGCCTGATGTTTATGTCAGAAACACCTATACCGCTGTCCATTTAAGACTCGGTGCTAACGATGTTGGCACTTCGTTCCCTGAGTAATCCTCTGGTCTTATGCAAGACTTGTCTATACCATTGCCTGATTGGCACTCGGAAGTAACACTGAGGAGGTTAAAACAATGGCTGAACCCTATACTGTGGAAATCGCTGACATCAGTGGGGTTGTTGAATCACTATCAGAAAAGCTTACTAAGATGAAAGGATGTCCGTACCGTAATAACTTTAGACTTATCGGAATAAGGATTGGTAGAGCAGTTGTGGTAGAAATTTAACATTTCTCTACTATATATATATATATATATATATATATATATATATATATATATATATATATATATATATATATATATAAATACAGTAATCCTCGCTATATCGCTTACGACTTTCAGGGCTTCACTCTATCAGGATTTTAAATGTAAGCACATCTACATATATATCACGGATTTTTCGCTAATTCGCGGCTTTCTGCGGACAATGTGTCTTTTAATTTATGGTACATGCTTCCTCAGTTTGTTTGCCTAGTTGATTTCATACAAGGGACGTTATTGGTGGATGGCTTAGAAGCTACCCAATCAGAACATGTATAACATATTAACTAAAACTCCTCAATGATATAAGATATGCTTCCCGCGTGGTGCTTGATTGTTTGGTTCTCTCCATCTCTCACACTCTCTCAGCCTGACGGAGGGGTGTGAGCAGAGGGGCTGTTTGCACAGAGGCTGTTTGCCTAGAAGATACGGACGCTCCTCTACAAAATTCCGCTTTATCGCGGTGCTTCTGCATACTTAAAAGCACGTGTTGATTTTTTGATTGTTTGCTTTTCTTAGCGAGCGCTCTCTCTGACATTCTCCGCTCCTGACGGCGCTCCTTTGAAGAGAAGATATGTTTGCATTCTTTTAATTGTGAGAAAGACCTGCCATCTCAGTCTTGTCATGGAGCACAGTTTAAACTTTTGACTAAAGGATGTTATTTCATGTCTAGGGGGCTCTAATAATGTTGACAGTGTGCGAGAGTTTATAAGGGCTTAAAATATATAAAAAAATTAACCATACAAACATATGGTTTCTACTTCGCGGATTTTCACCTAATCAAGGAGGTATTACACTGTGTGTGTGTGTGTGTGTGTGTGTGTATATACATACATACATACATACATACATACATACATACATATGTGTGTATATGTATATATATGTATATAGTGGGGCAAGAAAAGTATTTAGTCAGCCACCAATTGTGCAAGTTCTCCTACTTACAAAAAAAAAATGAGAGAGACCTGTAATTTTCATCATAGGTATACCTCAACTATGAGAGACAAAATGAGAAAAAAAATCCAGAAAATGACATTGTCTGATTTTTAAAGAATTTATTTGCAAATTATGGTGGAAAATAAGTATTTGGTCACCTACATACAAGCAAGATTTCTGGCTCTCACAGACCTGTAACTTCTTCTGTAAGAGGCTCCTCTGTCCTCCACTCGTTACCTGTATTAATGACACCTGTTTGAACTCGTTATCAATAAAAAAAGACACCTGTCCACAACCTCAAGCAGTCACACTCCAAACTCCACTATGGCCAAGACCAAAGAGCTGTCAAAGGACACCAGAAACATAATTGTAGACCTGCACCAGGGTGGGAAGACTGAATCTGCAATAGGTAAGCAGCTTGGTGTGAAGAAATCAACTGTGGGAGCAATTATTAGAAAATGGAAGACATACAAGACTACTGATAATCTCCCTCGATCTGGGGCTCCACGCAAGATCTCACCTCGTGGGGTCAAAATGATCACAAGAACGGTGAGCAAAAATCCCAGAACCACATGGGGGGACCTAGTGAATGACCTGTAGAGAGCTGGGACCAAAGTAACAAAGGCTACCACCAGTAACACACTACGCCGCCAAGGACTCAAATCCTGCAGTGCTAAACGTGACCCCTGCTTAAGCCAGTACATGTGCAGGCCCGTCTGAAGTTTGCTAGAAAGCATTTGGATGATCCAGAAGAGGATTGGGAGAATGTCATATGGTTGGATGAAACCAAAATAGAGCTTTTTTGGTTAAAACTCCACTCGTCGTGTTTTTGGAGGATAAAGAATGCTGAGTTGCATTCAAAGAACACCACACCTACTGTAAAGCATGGGGGTGGAAACATCATGCTTTGGGGCTGCTTTTCTGCAAAGGGACCAGGACGACTGATCCATGTAAAGGAAAGAATGAATGGGGCCATGTATTGCCAGATTTTGAGTGAAAACCTCCTTCCATCAGCAAGGGCATTGAAGATGAAAAGTGGCTGGGTCTTTCAGCATGACAACGATCCCAAACACACTGCCCGGGTAACGAAGGAGTGGCTTTGTAAGAAGCATTTCAAGGTCCTGGAGTTGCCTAGCCAGTCTTCAGATCTCAACCCCATAGAAAATCTTTGGAGGGAGTTGAAAGTCTGTGTTACCCAGCGACAGCCCCAAAACATCACTGCTCTAGAGGAGATCTGCATGGAGGAATGGGCCAAAATACCAGCAACAGTGTGTGAAAACCTTGTGAAGACTTACAGAAAACGTTTGACCTCTGTCATTGCCAACAAAGGGTATCTAACAAAGTATTGAGATGAACTTTTGTTATTGACCACCATAATTTGCAAATAAATTTTTCAAAAATCAGACAATGTGATTTTCTGGATTTTTTTTTCTCATTTTGTGTCTCATAGTTGAGGTATACCTATAATGAAAATTACAGGTCTCTCATCTTTTTAAGTGGGAGAATTTGCACAATTGGTGGTCCTGCTAGACCGACAAGTCACGTCATACTTACAAGTTTTGGAAGCAAGGCCTGTGATACACATGCAGAGCAAGTTAGAGATAATGGAAGTAGGAAAATTCGAAAGTCTCAAAAAAATGATAGTAAAAAAAGAGACTGAATAGTGTTTGAGAAGGTCTGGGGGAGAAGAGAGACAAAGCAGTGACTTTAAAACGTTTGAAGCGGCGCACGACATGCAGATCACGCGGCACAGGAGCAGCAGCAAGCCAGTAGCTGATCAAACAAAGAGAAGGTTAAAAAAAACCCAAAAAAACTGTTATTTGATTCTCATTGTATCACCGTTTAAAGAGGGGTTTGGGAGGAGTGACCTCGTCTCTTTGGGGTGCTTTCAGCCCCCCTCTTCACAATGGAGCATAGTGCTTTGGGGGGGAAGTTGACGAGCGAAGCGAGGAAAAAAGAAAGAAAGGAAAAAAGTGTTTTTTTTTTTTTTTTCCTCTAACAGGACAAATCAGTAATCAGGCAGGAGAAAAGATGTTCATTGTATCTTTTAATTACTCATGGTCAGTATGATAGAGAAACAAAGAATTGAGATTCATTTTATAAACTATTGAATTTATATAGTATCAATCAATGTATAGACTTACACTAGTTGATTTGTTGGTTTACACCCGAATGACGTATATAAAATAAAAGTCTATTATATTCTGGTTCTTCTTATACCTTTTGAGATGACCTACCACCCTTGAAATTTCTGTGCATATAACAACTGTCCATTCTGGTTGTTTACAGGACATCTGGTGATTTCTTAGTTATCTCTTAGTCATCTTTCAGTACATTTTGTTGTTTTCTTGACCTTTTATCTCCTTTTCCAGCATTGATTAACCCTTTATGCTATTTCTTTACGGTGAAGGCTGTGTTACTCTTAAAATTTATTCTTCCGCAAAGGAAAAATATATGCTGGCATTCTTTTGTCTATTATAATGTGGTTTGTTAATAAAGACTGGTTGACAGTTAATCGAGAGGCAAGAAAATTTCGGGCGCTCTCCTTTTGAAGGTCATAAAATTTGCTAAAACAGCTGCTGCAAGATGGCAGTGAACATGTTGATCAGAAATGCAAAGGAGTTAGGAGTCGCCCCTTTTTTTGATTTTTCCTCCATGTCTCAAGCTTGCTTTTGAAAGTCAGCATAGATTTTACAACACTCTGGCCGAGGTGAGCACCTTTCCTCTGTGACACTTCACTCAATGCCTGCACCTTTTACTTCATATTTCTTTTTTTTTTTTTTTGAGTGGGGTGAGTGGACGCAGGCACGCAGTCGTTTGTGGTTTGGTAACGGACATGTGTATTAATTCCGATGCCTTGTCACTCGGGTTGTACCTGTGTCCCCTCTTAAGCCTGTGTACTACATCTCCCAGATGTTTTAGAGCAGTCATTTTGTTTTACTTGTGGAAGGTCAGAGGTTGGGGGTGGGGGGGCGATGAGTGCTTTGGGCTCCACTGTGCTATCTGACTGGCTGAGGCAGCATTTATCTGGAGCATGGGGTTATAAGTTCTATGTAGTTTTTTTGGGAAGGTGGCTTTTCCTGAGACATGCTTTCATAGGTCACAGGTAAACCGTGAATGTGCACTCCTATGGGGATGAGCATGTTTTGCTTGGTACATCTTTGTTTTTCTTCCGTTCTACCTTTACTGTTCACTTTATTTCAGAAAATGGCTAAATAAAATATAGATTCTTGGAATGTGAGAGCCTTCACGATCCCTTAAAAAAGGTCTTGTTTGACTGACTTATTACATGCTGAATTGCGCGATCACATTTCAAAAAATATATCTTTTCAAGTTCTATTTAGTCCATATTTGTCAAACTCAAGGGCCACTGGCCACATCCGGCCCGGCGTGTAATTATATCCGGCCCGCGAGATCATTTTATATACTGTATTATTGTTATTAATGGCCCAGGTATATGAAGCGCTGGTAACACAATAAACTACAGATCCCATAATGCAGCTTCAGCTGCCTTGCCGAACACTTACCGCGTTAATCAAGTGTAGCTTATGATGTTGCAAGTTATTGCGAAGCTAGCTCACACGATGCTGGAGAGAAAAGTTCATTCTGAAAATAGAGCCTTTAAAAAGCGATGGGAGGCTGAGTATATGTTTACTGAACCCGTGTGTCTCTCTCTATATATATATATATATATATCTATATATATATATCTATATATCTATATATCTATATATATCTATATATATATATACATATATATACAGTATATATCTATCTATATATCTATCTATATATCTATATATCTATCTATATATCTATATATATATATCTATCTATCTATATATATCTATATATATATATATATCTATCTATATATATCTATATCTATCTATATCTATATATATATCTATATATCTATATATATATATATATCTATATATATCTATATATATATATATATATATATATATATATATATATATATCTATATATATTTACACACACACATAAACATATTGTCACAAAACTGAGACATACTTGAAGAAGTTTTGGGGCAGCCACCCGTATATTTGGTATCCTGGCTGCAAAATCGTTTCTTTCACCAACAACAGCACTGATGTGCATACAAACGAGTCCAAGACAAGACTGAGGGTAAGGGGAAAAAGGGCAGGCTTTTAAAGGGGAAGACAGGAAGTGAGGTCATGGGAATCGGGCACGTGTTCGTCACTCATTGGATCAGGCCCGGACGTGACATCAGGGGGGCCGGCGTCTGTTGGTTCTGTCTCCATTGGTTCGGTCCCGGAAGTGATGTCACGAGAGCCAGGTGGAGTCTCCCAGGGATGGTCTACAGGGAAGTGAGAAAAAGAGTCAGTGCACTCTGCCACAGCCCGGCCTGTCTCAGAACTGCCATCACTCAAGCCCTTTAGCTGCCTCCCATGCGCACGTGTGTGACAATATATATATATACATATCTATACATATACACATATATACATACATATATCTACATATATATATACATATATATACATACACACACACATATATATACATATACATACATATCTACATATATACACACACAGCTATTTTGTATCAGTGCAATACGCTGCTTGTTAAAATGGATAACTCCCGCTCTTACGTGCAAGTCTGCGTGGATATTATGAACTATCGTATTTGTTTAAGTTCTATTTAAATTTTAAATAGAAGGAATTTTTATTTAGTCGACAGAAATATCTTTGGTAGGAATGGTAAAACAGACAGGAATATTATTCCTGAATAAATCAACTCAAATCTTAAACAACTTATAATATTTTGCTCTCCATAAAAATATATCCTGTCTAAATTATACAAGTTAGAAATAAAGTAAACATTAAAAGAACAAACATTCAAATTTCTTTACTCTTATGTAATTTTATATAAAAATAAACTTAGATTTTAAATATCCCAAAAGATTTTGCTCTCCATAAAAATATATCCTGTCAAAATTATACAAATTCAAATATGAACATGGTGCATAACAAAACCTGGAAATATAAATAAAATGTGTTCCTTTCAGCAATAACAAATCAAATCATTCAGTTGTCTTTGCTCATATGTCATTTTAGAGCTGGACGCCTGGCATCTTTTTTTGGCAACAAGTTCGTTTCTGTTTGGTGTGAGGTTCTGTGTTGTGGAGATTCTCAGGATGGATTACAGGTGCTCATCAGTGAGGCGACTCCTGTGTGCTGTTTTGTTAGTCTTTATCACTGAGAAGAGCTTCTCACACAGATATGTGCTACCAAACATGCACAAGGTTCGAGCCGCATGTAGACGGACTTTTTTTGTTCTTCAAAGTCACCAAAGCGCCGTGCAAACTCAGTGCGCTCAGTTTATCAGCAAAGTGCGATTTGGGAACACCGTAGTGACGACTTGGTTTAACATTACTTGGCAACAGGGAAAGTGGGGCAAATTGCACTGGTGCATTTGTGTCTCCCATAAAAGCAGCTTCACTTGAAATCACTTTGTGATTGTGCACGGGTAAAACGTCCGCTGAAGTGTCAGATTCTTATTTAATTATTCTGCTTTCTGTATCTTCTGCATTGCATTCAGGTTACCCTGATGTTTTGTCTCATAGTGCCGTCTTAGATTAAATTCTGTAATTACAGCCACATTAGCTCCACAAATGAGACACACGGGTTCAGTAAACATATACTCAGCCTCCCATCGGTTTTAAAGGCTCTATTTTCAGAATCAACTTTTCTCTCAGCATCGTGTGAGCTAGCTTCGCAATAACTTGCAGCATCATAAGCTAGACTTGATTAACGCGTAAGTGTTCGGCAAGGCAGCTGAAGCGCTGCATTATGGGATCTGTAGTTTATTGTGTTACCAGCGCTTCATATACCTGGCCATTAATAACAATAATACAGTATATAAAATGATCTCGCGGGCCGGATATAATTACACGCCGGGCCGGATGTGGCCCGTGGCCCTTGAGTTTGACAAATATGGACTAAATAGAACTTGAAAAGATATATTTTTTGAAATGTGATCGCGCAATTCAGATAGAGTTGACGCACTACAGCCTGCATCCTCCCCTCCTCTTACTTTTTACCGCTCATCTAATGAATACACTGAGTATGGCTTTACCAAAACAATCATTGATGGCGAATAAAGTATCCATTATTCGAGTATGTAGATCGGGATATATATATACATATATATATACCCGCGTATCGCAGGGAGAAGTAGTGTGTTAAAAAGCTAGAAAAGAAAAGGGAACATTTTAAAAATAACGTAACATGACTGTCAATATACAGTATTTGTTTTGTGAGTGTTACTGAGTGTTGCTGTCATCAAGGATTTGATTATCATTATTTCTTTCAATCAGGTTCGTATTTGTAGGATGTGTTGTGTTCAAGTTACATTCCGTGTTTGTCAATCGCTGTAAAGATGACAGGTTTCTTTCATCGATTCGTTTCTTACTGCATCAATAAACAGCTCGCCTTCTTCTTTATCTGAGACCTGACACACTGCATGCACGGGTTTTTTACACTGTCTTCCTTTAGCGGGACATTGACTTTTTCCACCGTGTGCTTTGTTTCCGCAGTAGCTGGATTTATGAATATGCTTATCAGACGCTTCATATTTTTTGCTGCCTTTTCAATTGTGTAATTCGGTTTTGTTCAGCTCTTTGGAACTGTTGCCTTTTATCTGTGCACTGCGCCAGTTCACGTGAGCCGCGGTGTACATGCATCGAAGGTTCCCAGCTGTGCTGGTGCCATCTCGTGCTATGTCCATGGCTGTATTTAATGTTACCTTAGTCCTGGCACTTAAAACTTTCTCTCGCAGTTTCGCTGAGTTTGTGTCAAACACCACCCTGACCATCTCATCTTCCTCTCCATAAACACAGTCCTTCACCCGTGAATATTTAGTGGAGTTTGCTATTGGATTGCCGCTGACGGACGGCCTTATATGGGCAGGCACTAAATTACAAACGCCAGCGCCAGCCTGTCTATGAACTTAATTTAAAGTGTAGGTTTACATCGTGCTTTGTTTCCGAAGTAGCAGAACTCATGAATATGGTTGTATATGTCACTGCTTCGCTTCTTATTGTTTCGCTGCCTTCTCAATTATATAATGCATGTTTTCTTCAGCGCTTTTTGGAGGTCTTCCTGGTTTTCTATGTATTGCGTGATTACGTGGGAGGCGTGATGATGTCACACGAAACTCCGCCCCCACGGCGTTCAAGCTCATCTCCATTACAGTAAATGGAGAAAAGCAGCTTCCAGTTATGACCATTACGCATAGAATTTCGATATAAAACCTGCCCAACTTTTGTAAGGAAGCTGTAAGGAATGAACCTGCCAAATTTCAGCCTTCCACCCACACGGGAAGTTGGAGAATTAGTGATGAGTGAGTGAGTCAGTGAGTGAGTGAGTGAGTGAATGAGGGCTTTGCCTTTTATTAGTATAGATTGTACCATATAACTTCTCCCCACCTTCCCTTCTACATCTGTAACTTCAGGCAATTAGGTGTAGTAAAAGACAAGCAGACAAGTTACAATTTAAATAATGTATTATTGATATATTCATAAATAATAACAAAATGCCAAGTACACTTGAATATTGGCAACCATACAACATGATAAATGGTGATGTGTTGTTTCAGGAGGCACACGGACACATTTGTGGTCGGCTTTCTTCAGAATAGCCCACATGCCTGTCTCAATATGGCTGCTGAGCTGTGCTGTTCATTGTGTTGTCCTTTTCAGTTCATGGTTTGTGAGATGGTCTTTCATCAGTTTGGTTAGAGAGAGAGAGAGGTGAAGGAAGCAAATTTATAGGTTTTCTGTATAATCCCTAGAGCCAATAGGGTGTCATGGTACGTAAAGGCTTTTGATACAAGCCAGTTTCAAACAGCCATACTTCAGACCAGTGGGGAAGAGAATACCTTTACACCTGCCTCCGTGATGCTTGTCAGTTAGGCAGTCTGGCTTTCCTGTGAGAGTTGATTGAGAGACTCCAGCATAGAAAAATTTGCCTAATTTGTTTGATGCACTTCCCCCAACCCTGTCATAAAAATTACAAAAAACTGGTTCTTAAAAGGTGGGGGAGGGGTTCTTAACCATCTAACTATTGCTGTTCTTATTGATGATGGACATTAGTGTTACAAGGTACCAATAAAGACATACGTAATATTTTATATGCAAAATTTCCTACCACAACAGTGTTCAACATTTCTTTCCTCGCATTTTCTGTCATCTTACATTTACACAGATTGTTGTAGACACGTAACACGTGAATTGTATATATTTTTATCCCATGCAATTCAAGGCACCTCACACCCAGATAAACAGACTTAAGATGGGAGAACTTTGTGTACGACTAAGGCTGCTTTATCGGGGGATGGGATAGCAGGCTGCCGCTGCTGATCGACACATTTGCATATCAAAAGACACTGATGAGGAGGTGCAAGGGAATTTATTGTGGCTTGGGGATTACAGGTTTTTACATATACTTCAGGGAATCTAGTGTTTTTAAAGCTGTTTTATGTAACGACATACATTTTAAAGTCTGGTTTGTCGGTGAACCAAATCAGTTAGGTTTATAATATTCTCATTTATAAGATTTGTATTTGGACCATTTAGGTAGTTACTAAAATTACTAAAGAGTAATATTTAATGAATTTGTCAGATTAATTCAAATCTCAAATGTCAGAAACTCATGGTTCTTTAATTTTCCAAATGTGTCTCCTTTTTTTTTCTCATTTGTCCCAACTTTAAAGCTTTCTGTGTGAAATCAAACTTATCAGTTTTGCATTAATCCCTTTATTTTACAACTCCTGTTGAACATTCTATGTTTTGCTGTTTTCAAGGTTTCTTGTGCGAGTGCAGACTTTATTTCTTATGCCTATATACAAATCCAGAACTTGGAAAATTACTTTGGCTGTTGTTACCTGTACAAAATAAATTTAGAACTGTGAGACAGCATTAAATTTTTCAACATTAAAAATATATGAAATGTGCTTTTACTTATGGGTTATACTAATGAACATGAATTTCAAAAGCCAAAGAAATGACAGATTCAATGTTTGTAGATTCATAGTATTTTAAATACAGAGGCCTGCTGTCTTGATTGTCCTAGTAACTTTGTGTTTCAGCGGTTACGGTCCTTTGTCAACACAGTACATGTCAGATTTAAAGGGTATTGTGCCTTTTCCTTCAAAGCATTGAAACAGTAATTACATTTTATTTTAGTATTAGCAAAATACCCGCGCTTCGCAGCAGAGAAGTAGTGCGTTAAAGAAGTAATGAAAAAGAAAAGGAAACATTTTAAAAATAACATAACTTGATTGTCAATGTAATTGTTTTGTCACTGTTATGAGTGTTGCTGTCATCAAGGATTTGATTATCATCATTTCTTTCAATCAGGTTCGTATTTGGAGGACGTGTTGTTTTGAAGTTACAGTCAGTGTTTGTCAACCGTTGTAAAGATAACGGGTTTCATTCTTCGAAGTGTTCACTACCCAAATCGCTACTCGTGAATGTAAGATGTTTAACAGGCATTCCCGGTATTAACTTGTGCTAAACCTACCATGGTGTGACGTAAGGGGAGCTGGCTGTAAAAAGGCAAGGAGGCGCGTATTCTGAACGAAAAGGAAGAAGACAGAGAAGGAGTGGAAAAGTGAGAAGGAAAGTGAGAAGGAAAGCTGTTTAAATAAAGATCTAGGAAGGTGAATGGAAAGAAGCAGCCAGCAGGAAAGCAAGTAAGACTCCGTAATAAGGACGGTTGGGTGCATGTAGAAGGTGTAACAATAAGATTGTTAAGCCTTATGATAATGTTTCCGCACGGAGGGTTTTAGTCTACTGCAGCTACAGCCGCGGCACACATAAAAAAACATCAATAATAACTCATAAACTTGCAATATTATTTAAGAAAATCGCAACATTTTACTCGCCAAAAATTGGGATTATTTGTAAACAAAATCCATCCTCCTCCTTTTCCTCGAGAACAGTTCAATTACTCTGTCGTACAGATTATCCGTGTGCTTCAGTTCTATCAAAAAGTCCCTTTCTATCGCCAACAAAGCTAATGCTGAAAGTCGACCCTGCCCTGTCATATTTCTGGCATAAGTTGCCCAGTTGTATTTCTGGCATAAGTTTTAATTCGCTTTAGGGCTGAAAATGTCCGCTCGACAGAAGCAGTGGACACGGGAATGGTCACCGCCAAATATACCAATGTGTACAGCTGCCCCATATGAAGGAAGTCAAGGAGATCAGTGGGATATTTTCCTGCAAATCATCCATGGCATACATTACAGTCTGTTCTGTTTTTCTGTTTTTCACCGAGACAGATCAAAAAGTGCTCCGTAGCTTTGTGTTAAACTGGAGAAGGCTGCATGCGGAAAATTTTTCTTGTATTCCCGAAACTCCTGGGGGTCGAGGAGCGTGACAAACATCAGTTTTTTGTGGTCTTGAAATCTGGTCTGTGTCTGGCAAATATTGTCCAGAATCCTGCCATCCAATTGGCGGTAGTGCGCGTGAGGGTCTTGCGCTTGACCTCTTCGTGCGCATGGAGCGGTGCATTCAGTGGCCTCGTAGAGTTCCTCATATCGGCTTCTATCCAATCAATGGGTCTGAATACGGTGACGTTGCCGTATGCCTGCTAGAGGGCCCTACTGACACCAACTCAAAATCTGATTGGTTGAAGCAACAGTTTAATCAACATTTATTTTGTGTTGGAGGGCCTGCAGAATGTATTGTGAAGGCCTCTTTGACTCTGCCTGGCAACAAATGATGGCTGAAATGTGATTGGTTAAATGCTTTAATACAAAAATACATGTCTGGAAGCAGCACAACCATCGGAAAAGCTATGAAAAGAAGTGACAGACTATTTGGAATTATTTAATAAGTATTCATGGACAAAATATAATTAACATCAGTTTGTGATTCAGATATTTTTTTAGGCCAGCAGACAAGGCCTTGGAGGCCCTGACGGCCCACCACTGATCAAGCTCAGGTCTTACATCACCAGTCCGCGCCTGACACAATTCTCTGCCGCTCTCTCCAAAAAGATAACGGAATAATCTGACCTTGGTGTTTTCCTCTGCCTCTGGCATTGCAAGTTCTGTGTATAATGTGAACTCATCCTTCCATGTTCTCCATGACTTCGCCAGGTCTTTAGCATCGAGGCTTTATGCCCTGCGTCTTCTCATTAAACTTGTATCTCGCGAATATCTTGTGCGATCTTGTGATGTCCACGGCTTTATTTAATTTTAGCTCAGATCCGGCACTTACAAGTTTCTCTCGCACTTTTGCTGAGTTTGTGCCAAACACTATTCTATCCCTGACCATCTCATCTTCGTTTGCATAAACACAGTCCTTCACCAGCAATTTTAAGTCTCGTTTATACCCTGCGTCCTCTCAGTAAACTTGTATCTCGCGAATATCGTATTTTTCGTATGCATGTCAAACGCCAGCGGCAGCCTGTCTATGAATGTAATTTAAACTTATGGTTTACACCGTGCTTTGTTTCCACAGTAGCTGCACTTATGAATATGCTTGTATGCGTCATTCGCTTCATATTCTTTTGCTGCCTTCTCAATTGTGTAATGCGTTTTTTGAACAGTTTTCATTCATTCAAGTGATCACTACCCAAATCGGTACTCGTGAATCTAAGATGTTTAACAGGCATCGCACACTGCATGCATGGGTTTACCTTTCCCAGCCCTGCAAAGTCCGTTCACGTGAGCCGCTCGGAGTACATGCATCGAAGGTTCTGGGCTGTGCTTGTGCTATGTTGTGCGATCTTGTGATGTCCACGGCCTTATTTAATGTTAGCTAATTCCCGGCACTTAAACGTTTCTCTCACACTTTCGCTGAGTTTGTGCCTGACCATCTCATCTTCGTTTGCATAAGCACAGTCCTTCACCCGCGAATATTTTGAGGCAGCGTGTCTATTGGATAGCTGCTGACAGACGGCCTTATATGGGCAGACACTCAATTACGTGGGAGAAGTGATGATGCGGGATGCAACTCCGCCTCACACGGTGACCGAGCTGCTGGACGAAAGTAGGTTCCAGTTATGACCGTTGTGCATAGAATTTCAAAATGAAACCTGCTTAACTTTTGTAAGTAAGCTATAAGGAATGAGCCTGCCAAATTTCAGCCTTCCACCTACACGGGAAGTTGGAGAATTAGTGAGTGAGTCAGTCGGTGAGGGCTTTGCCTTTTATTAGTATAGATTAACAAATTAGCAGCTTGTGTGTTTGCTAGTGTAGACAAGCCTGAAAGCCATTTCATTCAAATCATGCCTTGATATTCCTTGGAACAACTTCTGTTTGCACTGTCAGACCTCTCCTCTCCCACAGTCCTATATGCGAATGTGTTGATGTGTATGTCACACCCCAGCATGACCTTATATATGCCAGTTTGAAAATGAACACATTTTCAGATGATCTTCTTCATTTGTAGAAATGTTCATTGCAATCAGAGAATGATTGTGAAGCCACTGTTATGTAGGGCTGCAGCGATCAATCGACGACGTTAACTACAAAAAATCGTCCGCAGATTTTTTTTTTTTTTCTATTGTCGCGAGAAGAATTATGTAGAGGAAAATAAACGTGGTTGCAATGGCGAGTCGGATAGAGGAGGGGGAAGGAGATGGAAAAAAATTGAGACAGAAACTTTCTAAAGTGAGGGAGCACTTAACTGAAAAAGAAAAAAAAGTTGAATGCGTATTATGTAAAACGGAGCTTTCTTTTCACAGCAGCATCATTGCGATGCATGAACATCTGAAACAAAAGCATCCTGGAAATGTGATGCCGGCGTCTCTTGAGAATTTATGCTGGTGCTGTTAGTTGGTTAGGGTCAGATCAGGAGTGGAGGGAGAGCGTGAACGAGACTGAGAAAATAAAAGTAAAAAAAGGTAACTTTTACAAGTAACAAATTGACACTCGATCTGTTTGTTTTCAAATAATATTGCATTAGTGTGATTGATGTTTTCTGATTGGTATTATTCAGGTCATACAATGATTTCTTCAAAATGTCACATATATTTGTCTTTTTTTTCCCCCCCCCGGTGCTGCATGCCGACCAGAAGGTGTGAGCTTATTCAGTGCTAGCAGCAGCACGCAGGTGGCCAGTTACTTTTGCTATAACAAGTTGATCTGGCAGCGATCAAAGCACATGTACGCGGTCCACTGTGAAAAGAGCGTTCATGGCACACCTTGCAGAGGAACATTCTTTCCTCTGCATGTCCTGGAGTCCTCTGCAGACTGGGCAAGATTGGGGTGGGGGGGGGAAATGCAGTCATTGATTACAACCGCAAGAAGGTACATAAATAATTATGAATAATCTTGCACCCGTGCCACAATGTTTTCCGAAATGTACTATACAGTGCATCAGGAAAGTATTCACAGCACATCACTTTTTCGACATTTTGTTATGTTACAGCCTTATTATTTTTTTCCTCAAAATTCTACACACAACACCCCATAATGATAACGTGAAAAAAGTTTACTTGAGGTTTTTGCAATTTTATTAAAAATAAAAAAAACTGAGAAATCACATGTACATAAGTATTCACAGCCTTTGCTCAATACTTTGTCAATACACCTTTGGTAGCAATTACAACCTCAAGTCTTTTTGAATATGATGCCACAAGCTTGGCACACCTATTCTTGGCCAGTTTCGCCCATTCCTCTTTGTAGCCCTTCTCAAGCTCCATCAGGTTGGATGGCAAGCGTAGGTTCACAGCCATTTTAAGATCTCTCCAGTGATGTTCAATCAGATTCAAGTCTGGGCTCTGGCTGGGCCACTCAAGGACCTTCACAGAGTTGTCCTGAAGCCACTCCTTTGATATCTTGGCTGTGTGCTTAGGGTCGTTGTCCTGCGGAAAGATGAACTGTCGCCCCAGTCTGAGGTCAAGAGCGTTCTGGAGCAGGTTTTCATCCCGGATGTGTCTGTACATTGCTGCAGTCATCTTTCCCTTTATCCTGACTAGTCTCCCAGTTCCTGCTGCTGAAAAAAGTCCCCACAGCATGATGCTGCCACCACCATACTTCACTGTAGAGATGGTATTGGCCTGGTGATGAGCGGTGCCTGGTTTCCTCCAAACGTGATGCCTGGCATTCACACCAAAGAGTTCAATCTTTGTCTCATCAGACCAGAGAATTTTGTTTCTCATGGTCTGAGAGTCCTTCAGGTGCCTTTTGGCAAACTCCAGGAGGGCTGCCATGTGCCTTTTACTAAGTGGCTTTCGTCTGGCCACTCTACCATACAGCCCTGATTGCTGCAGAGATGGTTATCCTTCTGGAAGGTTCTCCTCTCTTCACAGAGGACCTCTGGAGCTCTGACAGAGTGACCATCGGGTTCTTGGTCACCTCCCTGACTAAGGCCCTTCTCCCCCCGATCGCTCAGATTAGATGGCCGGCCAGCTCTAGGAAGTTTCCTGGTGGTTTTGAACATGAACTGTCAACTGTGGGACCTTATATAGACAGGTGTGTGCCTTTCCAAATTGTGTCCAATCAACTGAATTTACCACAGGTGGACTCCAATTAAGCTGCAGAAACATCTCAAGGATGATCAGGGGAAACAGGATGCACCTGAGCTCAATTTTGAGCTTCATCGCAAAGGCTGTAAATACTTATGTACATGTGATTTCTCAGTTTTTTTTTTTTTTAATAAATTTGCGAAAACCTCAAGTAAACTTTTTTCACGTTGTCATTATGGTGGTGTTGTGTGTAGAATTCTGAGGAAAAAATGAATTTAATCCATTTTGGAATAAGGCTGTAACATAACAAAATGTGGAAAAAGTGATGTGCTGTGAATACTTTCCGGATGCACTGTAAGGTCATAAAATGAATAATTCCAAATATCATATATACCTATGTCTCTTTTTTTGTCAGTGTGGCTTTGACATCATGGGCCTTAAGGCGCATACTAATTCAGCGTAAGCAGGAACACTCAATAAAATTGGGGAAAAAAAAAATCAAGTGACAATGAGATATTAATAAGGCAGATTTGCCAGCGTTTTGTGTGTCAGCTTTTATCCATCCAGATCAGAGAATTTCTAGTTTGATTGTCTCAAAACACCACTCGCATCTACAGTTATTCCCAGCTGCAGATAAAAAGTAACAGCGTCAGATCTCTGGGTGGGGGGCGCAGGGGGGCTGCCGCTAGTATGTATCGTGATTTTGACTGACAGAATAAAAGTGAAAAAAAAAGGTAGCTTTTAACAGTAATATACATTTAATACAGTGGTTGTTACAGACGCAAATCAAATGTATGTGTTTATTGTAAATATTAACAATAAGAGCAACTCGCTACTCAAAACGGTAAATATACAAGGCAGTCAGGATCGAACCGGGGGACTCTTGATTATAAGTCAGCAATTCCTACTGCTGCACCGCGGCAGCTATTGTATCATCCTTGAACCTTTTGTGAAAGTGTTTATTTGATCTTTGCACTTCAGGCTTTACACATTATATAGTTTTATGTCTACATTTTGTCATTTATTACTAAAATATGAAAAGTATTTTTTGGTTAAGTTAAATGCACTTTTTTTGTTTAAAGACTATGATTGTCACACTAATATAAAAACATCTGATTATTTTCAAATTCATATTTAACTGTTTTTTTAAATTTGATTATTAACTTTAATCGTGTTAATGCAGAGACATCAGGGTGACATTCACAGGTTGACAGACATGAGCAGATGAGGTAAGACATGCACTGGAGCCCAGAACAGGATGTGTAACCAAAGGTCGCAGGCATCAAAATAGTCAGCCATGAAATAATTGTGACTAATCGAAAAATAAATTGAATGATTAGTCGACCACCAAAATAATCATTAGTTGCAGCCCTACTGTTATGTATGGGAATTCTGAAAAAGCTGACCTTCTCCTATGCAAACTCAAAAGCATTTCCAGGCATGATCTATGCTGTTTTTTCTTTTCAGCATGTGTTGATACAGTGCTTTGCCATCATACATATGTAGTTTTACTTTGTTTCTATCATGTATTAATGTGTCTTCCTGAGTAATTTGTGAACTTGCATTTAGGCATGAATGCAGTACTGACTGTCTTTGTGTTACTGATACTAAATAAAGATGGTGCACTGAAATATTGGTTATTGTGACATCCCTATATATTGATATATAATGGTATTGTGTGTCCATCTATCACAGGACTACTCGTGGACTTATTTTGGTTTCTTTTGTTAAAGGGAGGAGCTGAGAGCTTGTCACATGCGTATTGCAGAGCTCAAGAGTCAACTAGAAGAAGTGGAAAAGCAAATATTGGAAGAGCAAAACTCTGAAAACATGTAAGTTAATTTAGTAAAACGTTTTTGGAGAAAAACATTAGTGCCGATGTTTTGGAAATGTCTATCTATTGTGCATTTCTGGACACACCTTCAATTAACTTCAAGCTCTTCCATTTTTATAATAAATGAAGAAATTTCATAATGTTCAACCTTTTCAAATTAAAATCACTTTGTTTGATCTAGCCTGTCCATAGCTTGACTTTACATGGTTGCTTTTCTGAAAAATGCCAAATAAACCTGAAGAGAAATCTGAAAAATAATTGCATGTTGGTAATAGTAATATCCAGTATGAATTTCTTTACATTTTACAGTCCTGAAAACGTATATTATAACGGAGAACACTGCTCACAAAATAGACACAAAATAAAAATCCAGAGTGGGAAGTTAATAATGAAAAATTAGAACATGAAATTTTAAAAAGTTAGAACAAAAAAACAACCAAAACTGAAAACCGTAATGAACTTCACAACACAAGTAGCATTTTGAAAAAAAATACCACACACCTTGTAGCAGCAGTGTTTTCCACTGAACACTGTCCCTAGAATTTACCCAGAGACTATCTTGTCGAAGATTTGTGTCATAGTCATGGATACTAAGAAAATCAAATAGTCAATGTGTTGAAATTACCTGCACATTTAATGTTAACTTCTCACTCTCACTTCTACTGTTAATTTCATGCTCTGGATCTTTAAATGTTATTATAAATATTTTCAAAAAGCATTTTAATTATAATCCGTCTTAATACTATATTTTCATACTTTCTCATTTTTCAATGTATCCTTCCTGACCCCAATTTTACCAAACCAGAGCAGCTATGTTTCGCCTGCGGGCTTTGCACAAAAGGCTAGGCATTGAACTTCAAGGGGAAGAAGAGCTTGAGTCACAAATTGCAATGGCAGTGAAAGAAAATGAGTAAGTTATTTGAATTCAATTAATTTATTGTGTCATAGTTTAAAATCCTTGCAATTAAAATATAGTCTTTGTAATTATAATGAGCTATGGAAATGAAATATAACTGATGGCAATAATTTAAAACAATTTACTTTTTTTAAAATGAATTGTGAATATCATAAAGAATTAGACATAAAAATGTAGTTAACTCATCTTTCTTATACCTTTACATTGCTTTTTTGTAATGGTAATAGAGGTGCAGCTAAATTATTAAAATCACATACAATCCACTGTATGCATATTGTTAAGCTTTGTTACTTTTTTTTTTTTTACTGACTTTTTTTATTTGTTTTATGGAGGGTCATCTGCAGATAGAAAACCTAAACAAGCTGTAAAATAACAAAATGTTTTTAAAGATCAAAGTAAAAAAAATTTTAAGTCTGTGCTCTAAATATCCTTTCCCTGACTCTTGCAAAAATCTCAAGAGGAAAAAGGTAGCACCACTGATACTAAGCAAGTATGCTAATATACTCAAGCTGCGATTTTATATAGACAGACTTGTTATATACAGTATGTCACATGTAACAATAAATAACATAGTTAAATCCATGAAAAATTTTCATGCAGAAAGCAAAATGGAGTTATAGTCACAACACCAAACAATGAAAATAGCAAAATTCAAAATAATGATTACATAATCATAATAATGATTAGACTCTTAGGGAAAGATCAAAAAGAATAGGAAAGGAGAGAAATTCTAGGATACCTTCAAGAGATCACAGCTGGGATGATGCCAAAGAAATTTATAAAAAAAAAAAAAAAATTAAACACCACTGGCAGATGGCCGGTCAGTCCTTTACTGTTTAACTAGCAGATTTTCCTGCAATGATACCGGATGTGTATGATCTGTTGATCCATGACACAAAGTCCAAGATTATATAATGTGAAAAGTTATGGGAAAGAGAATCTTTGACTTTTATTCAGAGGTCAGTACCCACTTTACAGCAATTTTGCCCAAAGACAGAAAAGCTTCTTTTGGATAGAAGAAACAGCAAAGAGGTCAAAGAGAGAATATGGGTTAAAAAGGAGCGTGCTGATGATTGAGAAAATTGACTTATTGACAAATGATCAGATGGAAACGAATGGATGTGACTGAAATGGTACAAAGGACAATAAGGACAACAGGCAGAAGAGCTCTGTGGCAAGTCCCAAACCATATAATTTGTGTAGAGAATGAGTATGAATCACATACAGTTTTATATTTTATTTGTTGGTGATTTCCATTTATTGAAGAAAGAAGAATGTTTTAAAGTTGTTGTTTTAGGACTACTGACCAATGGCCCTTACTCACCACAATCATGAAGACCTTCGAGAGGCTGGTACTGGATTATATGAGACCACTTGGACCCACTGCATTTTGCCAATTGGCCAAAGATTAGAGTGGAAAATCTAATTATCTAGCTGGTACTCGGGATGTAACCCTAACTGTTTTGTTAAGATGGGAATATATTTGTAGATTTCTCCAGTATCTTTAATATCACTCGGCCTTTGCTGGTAAGGGGTAAGCTGAGATATATGCAGGTGGATGAGCTTGTGGTGTCCTGGATAATAAACTATTTGGTGGAAAGGTAGCAGCTTGTGAGGCTCAAGGATTGTGTCTCTGATATGTTCTGTTTCATTTTCTTTTCTCTCAGTGAAGTTTAGATGAATTTTAAGGTGTGAATGTCTACAGCAAACAATATATCCTGCTCCAGCGACAATGTGCTTATAATGATTGCCTTCAATATTGCATTAAAAAATCTCAAATAATGGGCTTTATTTTCTTCCAGCCATATTGATCTCTGATTTCATCTTGGGCACAAACAATTTATAGACAAAATGTTGCCATCTGCAGGCCTAAAATGATATAAAAAATTAGAAAACAAGATTCTTCTGTGCTCTGACAGGTGTGATGAATAAAATCATGCAGGCTTAATAAGAACAGGACTCTTAGACTTGAATTAGTGTGCTGACCCCACCTAGCTGTGAGGGAAACAAAGAAAAACAAGCATGTAGTGTCAGGGTTAGGGACAGTGAGACTTTAATAGCCCATACCTAAGAACAGTAAATCCATAATGAGAAGAGCAAGAGCTGATAAGAGTATGGACAGGCAAAGAAAACAGAGACCGCCTCTGAGATTAAGAACAATATATACATTATCTAAACCAGTTTATCCAGAGGAGGATCACAGGAAACCTGGAACCTACCCCAGCAGGTTTGGATGCAAGGCAGGAAAATCCCTGGTATGCAATATGTATGATATGGCTGATGTTAAGAACAGAAAGTATATGATATTTCAACTATCTATTTTAAGAGAGAGAGAAACATTGAAGAAAGGGGGACAGATATTTTAAAACATAATTCTGCTACTGGATTATTTTCACAATATCCGGTATTTTGAGCTGTGAATATTAACTAAAAAAGATAAATGAATAAATATAGCATAAATACAAACACACATTAGTATGTTTTGGTTTTTCATCACTTGGCAGACTGTCTTCGCCTACCTATCTATAGTTAAGTAGAAACGTTGCCAACTCAGGAATCTTACAAGGTTTGTTCCGCTTCGTCATTAAACGGAGTTTTTAAAAGCAAAAGTGATTAGTCAGCAACAATATGCTGATCTTGTATAATGACCTTGTCACTCTCGATCAGTGCCGTTTTATTTTCAAAAATCGGGAGTGGTCTCCCCTAGACTTACTCGTATACTTGGATATGGGATGAATATTTTAGGCGTAAACCGCAAGACAGTAATTATATTATGTACATTAAAGAACAATCAACAGAAAATCAAATTAATAATATATTGAACAATTTATTATAAGAGTAAAGTTGAATAAATCGGACTCTGCAGCTGCATGAAAAAAAAAATCGAGTATGTGCTTAGGTAAAGTACCATTTCCGGTTGATGGATTTGGCCCAAAAGTTAATACAGATCTACAATTTTGGAGTAACAAACACAAGCCAAATTTATACACGCGCGCACACACACACACACACGGATAATTAAAAAAAAATGGTATTTTTGGACTCGGGAGGTCTAAAATATGAAGATTCATCAATCTCGAGGTTGAATTTTTTTTCATGATTACTATACTTTTTATATTTTCATGTGCGAAGTGGCAGGTTAATTCACTGTCATCAAAGAGAAGGCACCTGATAAATATACTGAAATGTTACTTGTGATTTTTCTGTCCATATGGAATAGTTTTTGTTGCTAGCACATTACGATTTCAGGCGTTTGAATGACATCTTGATGTACAAGTGCAAAGAAAGGCAGCACGTACTTCGCTTTCTACTCCACACACTTTATGCGTGTACTCGGCTTGCTCTGTCACCACAAATACTGTGTGAATACCCACCCTTCATCACCAGCCACCGTTCACTGGATGAATATGTGTTGGCAGCTCATGGTGGATAACTTTCAGTTTTTGAGTTAAAAGTTAGTTTTTAACCCTTATAACAGTAAGAATATTCAAAAAACGAAAACTAAAATTATTTTTTGTAAATTATTTCAGTTCGTCGTTCCAGCTACTTTAATAGTTTCAGTTAGTTTTAGTTTTTCATTTCAGTTTTATTAATCTTATTTCAGTTTACGAAAATGTTTTTTTAAATAATAGTTTCAGTTTTGATTTTAGTTTTCATTAACTATAATAACCTTGGTACACAAAGACTAAGGTTTGTTTAAAAAGAAACATAGTAATTGCAGTAGCCCAATACTTACCTGTCCATGAATTCATTATTGATCAATGGCCTATTGACAATGCTGGAAATTAAACCAAAAACCCCAGTCAGCAGCATTCCTACTTTCACTACTAGGATGCAGTGTCCTCCCCAGAAATTTTTTCCAGCTTGGTGGCAAGATAAAGTAAGTCGGGTAGGGCGAGACGGGGAAATTTGGTGGTGTGGAAAATTAAATGTGCACTATTTTTATCAGTTAATTATTATTAACTATTATCCAAAGCTCAATATGACTTCCTTTTTTAAGGTTTGACACTTGTGAAAGAATATTTTTTAACAAAAATTTTAAATAGCAATTTTTATTACATAAACCAAGAGGCACAATTATTATCGCTGTCGGGAAGAAAAATAAAAACATAGAAAAAAAAGTATAGGGAACCTAATGAAGAAAAATTTTTAAATATTCTTCAAAGCCAACTTGCATATGCAGAAGGTGTCTTCAGTTTAAATATTTCTTCTTCTTTTCTTCCTAGAGGCCCAGTTGTCTGAAGCTTTCCCATAATCAAAGTTCCCAGGATCTGGGCCCTCCAAGGAGATCACTTGTACACTGTCGTAGTGACTGTACTGCAAAGTCATCAGACAGCCATCTAGTGTCACTGGCCATTTTCAGCTTAATCTGGGGAATGTTCAGAATATTTTGAATATCTGTTAAACCAACCATCCTAGCTGAAGAATTTTGGAATAAATTGAATAGCTGCCTTAAGATGTTCAGTTTTGTTAAGTAAGGTACAGCAGCTGCTGTTTGGGCAATTGCAAGGGCCAATCGGTGGCTTTACACAGTGGCAGTTGACCAAGAGTCCAGATGTTTCATCTCTAAGCAGTTTTGCCACACCTTTCTGTTTCCCAATCATAACAGCCTCACAATCTGACCCTAGTCCAACTGGATTAGCAGTTTTCAAGCCTAGAGTGTCTCACTCAGTGTGTTGGTTATAGTCTTTGCTTTGCCGTCAGTCATATTGCGGGTTGATACAAAACTATCTCTGACCTCTTTAGTGACCTGGCAAACATATTTAATGTAAATAATTAATGGTTTTACATCTGAGGTATCTGTGGTTTCATCACACAGAATACTGAAAAACCTTTCTGTGTGTATATTTTTCAGTATGTTAGATTTTATTTCTGATGCTAAGACATCCAGGAGCTCTTGCATTATTCTTTCAGAGGTGTAATGTGTATTTTTACCAAAATTGAGATGTTGTAAAAAGGAACAACCTATTTCTTTACAGTGTTCCAACAGCTTTTCAAACAATGTTGTATGTGGCAACTCATTTTTTTCTAAACAATGCATGGATCTTAAAGCTCCCACAAAGGCATCTCTCTGTAAGTTATTTAACAAAGGTACAGATCTTTCAATTTGACCGATTCCAGTTTGCTCTAGTACATGCTTTCCTAAAAGGTCAGCAGAAGACTCCATGTGTGTTTTTACTTTTTTCATGGACCACCAAGCTTTCTTTTCGAATTCTTTTGTATGGCACATTTACCCAAAGTAACACCTCCTTGGAGTGTGTTTGTTTCAGTATTTCATGCACAATGAGCACCACATAACATTTTCTTTGACCATTAGCCAATCAAAATCTTTAAACCATTGTTTGTTTATGCCGGAATAGCGGTGCTTAGATTTATCAATTGGCAGAGTGTGTGCTGAAGAGACCTCTGATGGACCATCCTCTGCAATTTCTTTGTCTGAAATTGTCACATGAGGAGTTGACACTGCACCTTCATTAGTTTGATGTCTCTTTTCTGAAATAACTGAGCAGTGTTGTTTTCTGAACACTTCTTTTGCTCATGTTGGTAAAACGTTTGAAAAAAATTTCAAGTACCTATGAATAAGACTTTACTGGGAAAGGGAGAGCCTGTTGGATATCCAGTTCACACTTGCACTATGGCAGGTATGCATTCTCGGCATTTCCACTTTAATCTCGACACATGTCAAAAATAAAGTTGACATTTCCACTTTAATCTCGACGCTTATGTCGAGAATAAAGTCGACATTTCCACTTTATTCTCAACATTTCTACTTTATTCTCGCCGTTTATCTCAAGATTAAATTCGGCATGTTGACTTTATTCTTGTAGTTTGTCATTAAAGTAGAACATCGTAAACGAAACTTCATCATAAAATGAATGTTTAATTTACTAGAATTTCTCTAAACTCCATCATAAGTTTTATGTAGCAACATGTCAACTTTATTCTCGTCAACTTTATTCTGGTTATAAATGTCAAGATTAAAGTGGAAATTTTGAGAATAAAGTCAACATCTCGACTTTATTCTCGACATATGTTTTTTTTTTTTCTTCACTTTGTCTGAATTTTTTTCTGTCTTCACCATGGCCCTAATACGCTTCCATACAAAACCCTCAGCAATTCAGTGACAAAACTTTTGCTCAGGACACACTGTGTGCTGCAAGGGTTTCTGCACACTTTTTGCAATATGGACTCCGGTCCAAATATGAGCAAATATAAGAACGGCAGATGGGGTCACTTTAAACAGGAACCACAGTGAGTGCTACAAGAATTTTTTCACACAGAACACGCCTAATGCTTCAACAACTGTATGTGTATATATTGGTTTGCTATGTACTTTACAAGAAGAGAGCTGATGTATGCTCAGCCGCACTATACAGACTGCGCTGATGCTGAGAACAGAGATATCACTTCCTGACGCCTTTTTTCTGATAACAGACCGGCTGGTTTCACTAGACTTTTAAAAAAAAAAAAAAAAAATTTATCAGGCCTCCTGTTGCCCGCCCACCTCCACATCCTCTTTGCTTGTGAACTGCTGCTCTGCTCCCGCAATTAGCATGTACATCCCCTTCTCGCCCGCCCACCTCTCCATACTCTTTGAAACTGTATTAAGCTGCTACACCCTTGCTATTACCATGTACACCCCGCTCTCGAATCCCCATCTCCCCATACTCTTTGCTTGTGAACTCTGCTCTGCCTCGACACCCGCTATTAGCTTTAGCAGTATTTGCCCACCCGCCCGCTTGTCCCTTGACATCTCTGCAGATCATTAGATCTGCCTGTGCCTGCAGATCTGCGGCTGTCATCTCACAATGTCATAGGAGATGACAGCCGGGTGCTCAACTAAATTAGCTGGGCGGAGCGCCCGGCTAAAAGACGCTAGATAGGAGACTGGGATGTATTGATGAGAGAGATATCAAAGAGCAGTGCTTCTAAACCATTGGGTCCCAACCCATATTTGGGTCATAGGGTACCTCCAGTGGGTTGCCATTGCTGAATATGCAAGTGGGTGTCAAATGGGTGATCTGAGCGATTGACAGAACAGAGTGCTGTTTATCCCAGTTTGTATCTATGCACATTTCATGAGGGAAGACGTAGCTCCATTCTTCCAAACTTGTTCTTTCAAAAGCAATCTTTCACCAAGGTCTCAGCACTCCTCCCCCTACTCTTAACATTCACGCTTGTTTCAGCAAGAGATTACATTAGCAGGTGCTTCACCAAGGGGGGACCCCACATCCTGTTTGTGGGTTGTCAGTATTCTTAAGAAATTAAAACTGGGTCATGAGACCATTAAGGTTGAGAAACACTGAGAAAGTGTAGGAGTCAAGTGGAGAACTTTGATTCTTTGTGCAAAGATTTGCTTTAACGGAATACCCCACCCAAAAACTATATATCTTTTTCATTGTTACTTACCCTATGTAGTTTGCAATGAATGTTTTCATGCAGAATACAGAGAAAAAAGTTTGACATAATAGAAGCCAAAAATAATCAATGCTGGACAACTGCAAATAATGCTAGAAATGTCCGGGAGAGAAACCTCTCGTTTTCGTGCCACATTATTGACATTCTTGCACTTTGCACTTGAGGAAAGATTAGAGGTGATGGTCTGATTTTATTAGATGAGTTTGGTAATGGATCTGCAACTGATATTTTTAATATGGAACAGGATTTCATTGACAGTCCTGGTCAAAATGTTCAGGAACAGATTAAAATTTTAATAGCAAAAAATTAACTCTTTTGTATCAAATGAGAAGCAGGCAAGTCGGCTACAGTCGGTGCTGAACCTGCGAGTGAAGAGATTCAGAACGGTGGTGGGCTGTTCGGCTACAGCCATCTGCACAAAATATCACTGAACGGGTCGGTACCGTAAAGCTACCTGTATGTGGATTAATCTGAGAGTATTCTAAGTAAAAGAAGATAAAGGCACTAGGCATAGTCTTAGTACAGAAAAATAGTGTGTAAACACAGAGAGAGTCTGAGAAATAACTTTAAATGCAGCAAGCTACTGGGTGCACCGAGAGGAGTGCACAGGAAAGGAAGGATTCACAAGACTGGATTAAGCCCTGCTACTAGGAAAAGGAAAGAAAGACCGAATAATAGTGGGGTAATGTGAATAGAGAATAAGTCTGAGAATGTGGGTCTGTCTCAAAGGGACAGAGTGCTACTGACAATAGCACAAGTGTAGATGTCTGTGGGTGATGATGCCACGGGCGGTGACATCTAACACTGCAAAGACAATTTACACAGTTTGTAACGATCACAATTTATCAGACCTCTGGAGATTTCTTAACCCCAACTCAAGAGCATATTCCTTCTATTCACCAGTGCATCACTGCTACTCAATAATTGATTATTTCTTTATAGATAAGTTTCCATCCATCCATCCATTTTCCAACCCGCTGAATCCAAACACAGGGTCACGTGGGTCTGCTGGAGCCAATCCCAGCCAACACAGGGCACAAGGCAGGAACCAATCCTGGGCAGGGTGCCAACCCACCGCAGTAGATAACCGTTTCTTGCCTACAATTTAATCTTGTAAGCATAACGTTATTGTTATCTCCAACCACGCCCCTTTGATCATGGCGCTAAAATTGCTATGCCCCACATACTCATCTTGCAGCTGGTTTCTTAACCCACTTTTATTAGCAGAAGAAAACTGTACATTTGTATGTGAATTTGTATCCAAGCAAATTGATTTTCTTTAGAGACAAATACATTCTCAGAGGTTTCTGCAGGAATACCCTGAAGGCTTTCTTAAGAGAACAGATTATCTTATATCTTTCCCACAAAAGGGGAAACCAGGAAGGTATCCGAGCTAATCAGTGAAATTAACAGAATGGATCAAGAACTTGCCAGGTTTTCAAATAGGAAAAGACGGACTCCGCATTCAGTACTCAACCTCTTGACAACTAAAGAAACGGAACAACTCATTTTTAAATCAAGACATCATTACTATAAACATGGGGGGAAAGCTGATATGATCTTGGTTCAAGAAATCCACAAGCAGGAAGTTCGCAATGCAATCCCAGCAATTGCCAACACGGACGGAGACAAAAATCATTGACCATAAAAATATAATGCACACATTTCGAAACTACTGTAAGTCCTTATTCTACTGAGTTTAAAGAAGACGAGACACAACCTAATGCATTTCCGGATGCATTACAGATACCACAACTAGATACTGGAGAGTGGAGAGGAATTGGATAAACCTCTGGCACTATCAGAATTAGTAGATGTTATAAACTCAGAGTGGGAAAGTAGCAGGCCCAGATGGCCACTCTGCCAAATTTTGTAAAAACATTCTCAATTAAGTTAGCTCCCCTTTTATTAGCAACATTTACAAAAGCTTGAGACAATAAAATTCTACCTCAAACATTTCGCCAAGCATTAATTACTGTCTTTCCTAAGCAAAATAAGGACTTATTACAATGTGCATCATACAGACCAATTTCACTTCTAAATAATGATGTTAAGGTACTCTCTAAAGTCCTAGCTTGAAGGATTGAGAAAGTGCTTCCTTCAGTTATATCACAAGACCAAACTGGATTTATTAAAGGCAGACACTTCCAGTCTTCAACGCCTGTTTAATATAATATTTTCATCCACAAAGTCTAACTTCCTGGAGATGATGATATCGTTGGATGCAGAAAAGCATTTCATATGGTTGAATAGAACTACCTTTTCACTATACTGGAGAAAAATTTGGGTTTGGCCTGAACATTTGTGTATGGATCAAACTATTATATACTAGTCCAGAAGCTTCAGTTTGTATTAACAACCTTAATTCGGACTACTTCAAACTAGAACAGGGTACTAGACAAGGATGCTCCTTGTCACCACTGCTTTTTGCAATTGCCATTGAGCCACTGGCAGTTCACTGTCAAAATGCTTATGAGATAAAGGGGATTATCAGAGAAGAAAATGTCTCTATATGCTGATTATATGGTACTGTATATTTCAGATCCACAAAATACTTTGCCTGCAGTCTTAACAGCACTAACAGAATTTCAAAAGATTTCTTAGAATTAATACTAATAAAAAGGTGCTCTTTCCATTGAATTCTGAAGCACACGATATTAGATTGGGCACCTTTCCTTTTGTCATCGCAGATCATTTTAATACCTATGGGTAAATATCACAAGTAAACATGACGCTCTTTATCAACAAAATTTCGCCGTCTGCATGGAAAAAATTAAGCAAGACTTGCAAAGATGGTCAACCCTTCATCTCACTTTAGCTGGAAGAATTAACACTGTTAAGATGAATATTCTTCCTAAGCTCCTTTTTATTTCAAAACATCCCAATATACATCAATAAATCATTTTTAAGCAATTAGATTCAACAATAACCTCATTTATTTGGAGCTCAAAACATCCACGTATCCAAAGAGCGACCCTACAAAGACAAAAGGCAGAAGGTGGCATGGCTCTACCTAACTTCCAGTTTTATTACTGGGCAGCAAACATACAAGCTATAAAAACCTGGACAAAGAACAACATACACTAGAATATGCAATAGAAGTAAAATCCTGCAGTACTTCTTTATATTCCCTGCTCTGTGCCCCAATTAATGCAAGTTATCGGCAATATACTAATAACCCAATTGTGCTTCACTCAATTAGAATATGGAACCAATGTAGAAAGCATTTTAAGACGCAGAAGCTTTTATCTGTGGCAACTCTGCAACAGAACCACCTCTTTCAACCTTCGCAAACATATGCAGTTTTTAATATCTGGAAAAAAATTGGGATTAACTTGCTTAGAGATCTTTATATAGACAACGTCTTTACATCATATGAACAATTACATTCCAAATTTAACATTCCAGCTACACATTTCTTTCACTATCTTCAAATCAGGAACTTTGTTAAACAGAACCTTCTCGATTTTCTTCATCTTGCACCAACATCTATGCTGGAAAAAATCTTGCTCAATCTCAAGGACTTAGACACCATTTCTGCAATATATAAAATCATTTTACAGTCCATCCATCCATCCATTCTCTTCCGCTTATCCGAGGTCGGGTCGCGGGGGCAGCAGCTTAAGCAGAGAGGCCCAGACTTCCCTCTCCCGGCCACTTCTTCCAGCTCTTCGGGAGAATCCCAGGCGTTCCCAGGCCAGCCGGGAGACATAGTCCCTCCAGCGTGTCCTGGGTCTTCCCCGGGGCCTCCTCCCGGTTGGACGTGCCCGGAACACCTCACCAGGGAGGCGTCCAGGAGGCATCCTGATCAGATGCCCGAGCCACCTCATCTGACTCCTCTCGATGCGGAGGAGCAGCGGCTCTACTCTGAGCCCCTCCCGGATGACTGAGCTTCTCACCCTATCTTTAAGGGAAAGCCCAGACACCCTGCGGAGGAAACTCATTTCAGCCGCTTGTATTCGCGATCTCGTTCTTTCGGTCACTACCCATAGCTCATGACCATAGGTGAGGGTAGGAGGTAGATCGACTGGTAAATTGAGAGCTTTGCCTTACGGCTCAGCTCCTTTTTCACCACGACAGACCGATGCAGAGCCCGCATCACTGCGGATGCCGCACCGATCCGCCTGTCGATCTCACGCTCCATTCTTCCCTCACTCGTGAACAAGACCCTGAGATACTTGAACTCCTCCACTTGGGGCAGGATCTCTCCCCCAACCCTGAGAGGGCACTCCACCCTTTTCCGGCTGAGGACCATGCTCTCGGATTTGGAGGTGCTGATTCTCATCCCAGCCGCTTCACACTCAGCTGCGAACCGATCCAGAGAGCTGAAGATCACGGCCTGATGAAGCAAACAGGACAACATCATCTGCAAAAGCAGTGACCCAATCCTGAGTCCACCAAACCGGACCCCTTCAACACCCTGGCTGCGCTTAGAAATTCTGTCCATAAAAGTTATGAACAGAATCGGTGACAAAGGGCAGCCCTGGCGGAGTCCAACTCTCACTGGAAGCGGGCTCGACTTACTGCGGCAATGCGGACCAAGCTCTGACACGGTTGTACAGAGACCGAACAGCTCTTATCAGGGGTCCGGTACCCCATACTCCCGAGCACCCCCACAGGATTCCCGAGGGACACGGTCGAATGCCTTTTCCAAGTCCACAAAACACATGTAGACCGGTCGGGCAAACTCCCATGCACCCTCCAGGACTCTGCTAAGGGTGAAGAGCTGGTCCACTGTTCCGCGACCAGGGCGAAAACCACACTGTTCCTCCTGAATCCGAGGTTCACTATCCGGCGGACCCTCCTCTCCAGAACCCCGAATAGACTTTTCCAGGGAGGCTGAGGAGTGTGATCCCTCTATAGTTGGAACACACCCTCCGGTCCCCCTTTTTAAAGAGGGGGACCACCACCCCGGTCTGCCAATCCAGAGGCACTGTCCCGATGTCCATGCGATGTTGCAGAGGCGTGTCAACCAAGACAGTCCTACAACATCCAGAGCCTTAAGGAACTCGGTATCTCATCCACCCCGGGCCCTGCCACCAAGGAGTTTTTGACCACCTCGGTGACTTCAGTCCCAGAGATGGGAGAGCCCACCTCAGAGTCCCCAGGCTCTGCTTCCTCATGGAAGGCATGTTAGTGGGATTGAGGAGGTCTTGAAGTACTCCTCCCACCGACCCTAGCGTCAGTGAGGTCAGCAGCGCACCATCCCCACTATATACGGTGTTGACACTGCACTGCTTCCCCCTCCTGAGACGCGGAAGGTGGACCAGAATCTCCTCGAAGCCGTCCGAAAGTCGTTCTCCATGGCCTCTCAAACTCCTCCCATGCCCGAGTTTTGCCTCAGCAACAACCGGCCGCGTTCGCTTGGCCTGCGGTACCTATCAGCTGCCTCCAGAGACCCACAGGACAAAAAGTCCTATAGGACTCCTTCTTCAGCTTGACGGCATCCCTCACGCGGTGTCCACCAGCGGGTTGGGGATTGCCGCCACGACAGGCACCGACCACCTTGCGGCCACAGCTCCGGTCAGCCGCCTCAACAATAGAGGCACGGAACATGGCCCATTCGGACTCAATGTCCCCACCTCCCTCGGGGCGTGGTTGAAGTTCTGCGGAGGTGGGAGTTGAAGCTACTTCTGACAGGGGACTCTGCCAGCCGTTCCCAGCAGACCCTCACAACACGTTTGGGCCTACCAGGTCTGACCGGCATCTTCCCCCACCATCGAAGCCAACTCACCACCAGGTGGTGATCAGTTGACAGCTCCGCCCCTCTCTTCACCCGAGTGTCCAAGACATATGGCCGCAAGTCCGACGACACGACCACAAAGTCGATCATCGACCTGAGGCCTAGGGTGTCCTGGTGCCAAGTGCACATATGAACACCCTTATGCTTGAACATGGTGTTCGTTATGGACAATCCGTGACGAGCACAGAAGTCCAATAACAAAACACCGCTCGGGTTCAGATCGGGGCCATTCCTCCCAATCACGCCCTTCCAGGTCTCACTGTCATTGCCCACGTGAGCATTGAAGTCTCCCAGCAAAACGAGGGAATCCCAGAAGGTATGCCCTCTAGCAACCCTCCAGAGACTCCAAAAGGGTGGATACTCCAAACTGCTGTTCGGGCGCATACGCACAAACAACAGTCAGGACCCTTCCCCACCCGAAGCGGAGGGAGGCCACCCTCTCGCCCACGGGGTAAACCCCAATGCACAGGCTCCAGTGGGGGCAATAAGTATGCCCACACCTGCTCGGCGCTCTCACGGGGCAACTCCAGAGTGGTAGAGAGTCCAGCCCCTCTCAAGGAGATTGGTTCCAGAGTCCAAGCTGTGCGTCGAGGTGAGTCCGACTATATCTAGCGGAACCTCTCGACCTCGCGCACTAGCTCAGGCTCCTTCCCTTCAGAGAGGTGACATTCCACGTCCCAAGAGCCAGTTTCTGTAGCCGAGGATCAGACCGCCAAGGTCCCCGCCTTCGGCCACCACCCAACTCACATTGCACCCAACCTCCTTGGCCCCTCCCATAGGTGGTGAGCCCATGGGGAGGAGGACCCACGTTACCTCTTCGGGCTGTGCCCGGCAGCCCCATGGGTGCAGGCCCGGCCACCAGGCGCTCGCCATCGAGCCCCCCCTCCAGGCCTGGCTCCAGAGGGGCCCGGTGACCAGCGTCGGGCAAGGGAAAACGTTGTCCAAGTTTTATTTTCATTGGAGGTTTATTGAACCGCTCTTTGTCTCATCCCTCACCCAGGACCAGTTTGCCTTGGGTGGCCCTACCAGGGGCATAAAGCCCCAGACAACATAGCTCCTAGGATCATTGGGACACGCAAACCCCTCCACCACGATAAGGTGACGGTTCAAGGAGTCCCTCCCTTTCAAAGATCCAAGAGGACACTGGGGAAAAAAAATCTCTCAATTAATCTATCAGAAAAGGAGTGGAAAATAGCAATGCAGAGAATTCACTCGAGCTCCATATGCGCAAAGCTTACAATTATTCAACTCAAAATTATATATCGAGCACATCTGTCTCGCCTGAAACTCTCCAAAATGTTTCCTGGGCATGATCCAACCTGCGAACTCTGCAATCAAGTCCCAGCCTCACTGGGTCACATGGTCTGGGCCTGCACCAAACTAACATCATTCTGGACCAAAATTTTTAATTACCTTTCAGACAGCCTTGGGGTCACAATCCCTCCTAACCCATTAACAGCTGTGTTTGGGGTTCTTCCAGATGGGTTTAAAGTGGAGAAGGACAAACAAACTGTGATTGCATTTACTACACTTTTGACACACAGACTTATTCTGCTAAACTGGAAGAATCCAAACTCTTCTCTTTTAAGTCAGTGGGAAACCGATGTTTTATACTATTTGAAATTGGGAAAAAAAATCAAATACTCAGGATCTGTACAGATTTTTTTCAAAACATGGCAGGATTTAATCAGTAATATTTTAAAATAAGCTCTTAAAGCACAGAGGAAGCAGTTATTTCTGTATTTCTTTTTCTTCTCCATTCATCTCTATTGACTTATCAAACTTATCAATTTAGGTATGTTTACAAGCCTTAAATTTTACTCCGTTTGCCTTGCTCTCTCTCTCTCTCTCTCTCTCGGGTGGGGTTTGACTTATTCTCAATTCTAATTTTTGTAAAAATTGATTGATTTGTACAGAATGATTGCAATAAAATTAAAAAGGAAGATTCCTGAAAGTGGAGATTTTTTTAGGGGGGAAAGTACAAATACTAATGTGTATGCTCCTAATATGAGAAGAGAGTGTTGACCTTTTTCAGTTTTGAGTTACTTGCTGTTGAACCTTGAAGATGAGAATGTTGTCTCCATCAGTGGTTACTTTAATTGCACTGCCAATTCAATTTTGGGTAGAAAATGGATAGGAGCCTAATAATAGCTTGGCTTCTTAGTTATGCAAAGTGTTTGAGATGAATGATTTAGTTGACTTTTGGTGGGTCTAACATCTTGGTGTTCTATTAAATAGTGGTCGTGGGTAAAGGGCTCTTCAAGCTATATTTCAGTGGCGCGGTTAAATAGGTTTGTCTGAAGATTTTACATCAGTCAATTATTAGAAGTTATTGCCATCTTTCCTTCGGTGTTCTTGGATCACAGTATTGTCTGTCTAATTTTCTTTCCATTTCTAGCTTCTTTGAATCCTTACTTGCACAGTGATAACAGTTTACTGAAGGACATTCAAAGTTTCTGAATCTTTTTGGAACAGATGGAGATAATTTAGAGCTTAGGGCAGTTTTGGAACTTTTCAAAAGCTGAAATTTACAATGCTGTGTCAGCAGTACACTGAGAAAGTTATTTAGAATTTTAAGCAACAAAGGCAGAGCAGAAGATAGACAGACATTTCATTGGTAGTGAATCCCCTTTTTGACAGGAAAATTTTTAAAATACTAAACATTATGAAGCAATCTTTAATAGACTTATTTAGTAAACATTTTAGTAATGTACTTGAGCACTTAAGGCTACATAGTGTTATTTTGGGTTTGAGACGAAAAGATTGCAGAGTAATTGATTGTTTGAAAAAGAGCACAGATGAGTATTGAGGGACCTGAGACTGTATAGGTGCTCTGGCACTGGACTTTACCAGAGTCTCTTTTTATCCAATACCACAGAAGATTCTTGTTAAAACAGAAGTGTGTCAAGGCTCTGGAAAATCGACTGCACACTGTAATGAACTGCATTGTCAAACAAGAAGACAACTGCTGTTTTCCTAATCAGTGCATATTGGACAATTTCTTTTTAGTAATGTGATCTAATTTTTGTTTCCAGGCTTTTGGATCTTCAGATAGGAATAGGGTAGAACATATGTACCTGCAGGTATTTGGCTTTGCTTCCTATTCCTATTTTGCGTCTATTAAACACATTCATTTATTCTACAATAAAGTTTTTAGAGATCTGAAGATTAATGGTGCTCTGATGTCCTCATTCTCAGTCACCAGGGGGATTCACAAGTGCTGGTCTAACAGGGATGCTATTTTCCCTTTCCATCGAGCCACTGCTGGAGAAGTTCAAATGATGACTTTTGGGCTTCAGCCATTGTTGTTTTTCCAAATCATTGCTTTAAAGTAGTCAACTATGCTGGTGATGTGATAGCTTTTTTGTCATCTTATGATTTTGAGTCCTTCAAACATGCTGTCTAAATGTTTGTGAAAGGATGTTGTTGGCAAAAATAAAATCGGTCAAAAGCAATGCTTTTTTTGATATGTGACTGGGATAACAAACCTCTCCTTGTTCTTGACTGGATCCTACATGAAACAAAGAAATGTTTACAGTGCATCCGGAAAGTATTCGCAGTGCATCACTTTTTCCACATTTTATGTTACAGCCTTATTCCAAAATGGATTAAATTCATTTTTTTCCTCAGAATTCTACACACAACACCCCATAATGACAACGTGAAAAAAGTTTACTTGAGTTTTTTGCAAATTTATTAAAGATAAAAAAATTGAGAAAGCACATGTACATAAGTATTCACAGCCTTTGCCATGAAGCTCAAAATTGAGCTCAGGTGCATCCTGTTTCCCCTGATCATCCTTGAGATGTTTCTGCAGCTTAGTTGGAGTCCACCTGTGGTAAATTCAGTTGATTGGACATGATTTGGAAAGGCACACACCTGTCTGTAGAAGGTACCACAGTTGACAGTTCATGTCAGAGCACAAAGCATGAAGTCAAAGGAATTGCCTGTAGACCTCCGAGACAAGATTGTCTCGAGGCACAAATATGGGGAAGGTTACAGAAATATTTCTGCTGCTTTGAAGGTCCCAATAAGCACAGTGGCCTCCATCATCCATAAGTGGAAGAAGTTCAAAACTATCAGGAATCTTCCTAGAGCTGGCCGGCCATCTAAACTGAGAGATCGGGGGAGAAGGGCCTTAGTCAGGGAGGTGACCAAGAACCCGATGGTCACTCTGTTAAAGCTCCAGAGGTCCTCTGTGGAGAGAAGAGAACCTTCCAGAAGGACAACCATCTCTGCAGCAATCCACCAATCAGGCCTGTATGGTAGAGTGGCCAGACGAAAGCCACTCCTTAGTAAAAGGCACATGGCAGCCCTCCTGGAGTTTGCCAAAAGGCACCTGAAGGACTCTCAGACCATGAGAAGCAAAATTCTGTGGTCTGGTGAGACAAAGATTGAATTCTTTGGTGTGAATGCCAGGCGTCACTTTTGGAGGAAACCAGGCACCGCTCATCACCAGGCCAATACCATCCCTACAGTGAAGTATGGTGGTGGCAGCATCATGCTCTGGGATGTTTTTCAGCGGCAGGAAATGGGAGACTAGTCAGGATAAAGGGAAAGATGACTGCAGCAATGTACAGAGACATCCTGGATGAAAAACTGCTCCAGAGCACACTCGGCCTCAGACTGGGACGACGGTTCATCTTTCAGCAGGACAACGACCCTAAGCACACAGCCAAGATATCAAAGGAGTGGCTTCAGGACAACTCTGTGAGTGTCCTTGAGTGGCCCAGCCAGAGCCCAGACTTGAATCCGATTGAACATCTCTGGAGAGATCTTAAAATGGCTGTGCACCGACGCTTCCCATCCAACCTGATGGAGCTTGAGAGTTTCTGCAAAGAGGAATGGGCGAAACTGGCCAAGGATAGGTGTGCCAAGCTTGTGGCATCATATTCAAAAAGACTTGAGGCTATAATTGCTGCCACACGTGCATCTACAAAGTATTGAGCAAGGGCTGTGAATACTTATGTACATGTGATTTCTCAGTTTTTTTATTTTTAAATTTGCAAAAACCTCAAGTAAACTTTTTTCACGTTGTCATCATGGGGTTTTTGTGTATAGAATTCTGAGGAAAAAAATGAATTTCATCCATTTTGGAATAAGGCTGTAAAATAACAAAATGTGGAAAAAGTGATGTGCTGTGAATACTTTCTGGATCCAACGCATCTACCTTGGGTTATACCACGGTGAAAATATTATTGTAAAAAAAGAACAGGGAAAGATGCAGTGATAAAAGTTCAGGATAAGGTTTAAAGAGTTGAGGTGGTTTGTGTATGATAATTCCAGCAGGGACAGGATCTTAATTTTTAATAATTTAATTTAATTTTTAATAATTTTAACCTTTAGTTGTTTTAGCACAAGCTAAGTTGTGCTCATCCGTCGGTTTCCTTTAAAAAAATATGTATGAAAAATAATGCTAAACTTCTCCTGAGATGGCATGCACTGGGTGTGTGCACTTGCACACTTTTCGGTAGCTGAGGGTGGCCCGAGGTTGGTTGATGCAAGAAATCATACGAGGGACATTCAAAAAGTTTTCACATTTTTGTTTTTTTTTTAAACTTTTAAGAATTTCAAAAACAAATTCCATCACTTTTCTACATAGTCATCTTCCTTTTCAATACAATTTTCCTAGTGTCATTTTTTAATGTTATGAGCAAAGAATTGATCTTCATTCCTCATGGCTATAGCCGGGTGTACGAAGTGCTCTGTATCCATCTTCTTAGTATGGCCAATTTTGATCATTGCAATCCACTCATAGACGACTCTGCGAGAGAGAACTTTATCCGCCTACTGAGCACACATGCGAAGATGAATTTGTGCTCCCGGCACACCTTCTGCCCACAAAAAGCATATGACATAAATTGCAACGAAGAGGAACAGCGTTCTAAGTTTTATAGACATCTTCACCACAGGGTGAAAACTCTTATATTAAACTGCAAGAGCAGTTGGCTTGCCAGACAGAACTAGTCACATGACACACTCAGACACAACCAATTACTATTCCTCCGGACTTCACCATTTCCAACAAAGATATAAAAATGTGGAAACTTTTTGAACGTCCCTCGTATGAAGGCATTCAGACTCGAGCATTCCTAACATTCTTGTATGACCCAGAGGGTTTTCCTTAGAGGGATCTTATCTTTATTCTTTTCCTAAATGGTGAGTAATCTATATAGTTACCTTCTTATTTTACATCCCTGTAAATAGATTATATATATATATATATATATATATATATATGTTATATATATACAGTGGTGTGAAAAACCTGATTTCTTATTCTTTTGCATGTTTGTCACACAAAATGTTTCTGATCATCAAACACATTTAACCATTAGTCAAATATAACACAATTAAACACAAAATGCAGTTTTTAAATGATGGTTTTTATTATTTAGGGAGAAAAAAAATCCAAACCTACATGGCCCTGTGTGAAAAAGTAATTGCCCCCTGAACCTAATAACTGGTTGGGCCACCCTTAGCAGCAATAACTGCAATCAAGTGTTTGCGATAGCTTGCAATGAGTCTTTTACAGCTCTGGAGGAATTTTGGCCCACTCATCTTTGCAGAATTGTTGTAATTCAGCTTTATTTGAGAGTTTTCTAGCATGAACCGCCTTTTTAAGGTCATGCCATAGCATCTCAATTGGATTCAGGTCAGGACTTTGACTAGGCCACTCCAAAGTCTTCATTTTGTTTTTCTTCATCCATTCAGAGGTGGATTTGCTGGTGTGTTTTGGGTCATTGTCCTGTTGCAGCACCCAAGATCGCTTCAGCTGGAGTTGACGAACAGATGGCCGGACATTCTCCTTCAGGATCTTTTGGTAGACAGTAGAATTCATGGTTCCATCTATCACAGCAAGCCTTCCAGGTCCTGAAGCAGCAAAACAACCCCAGACCATCACACTACCACCACCATATTTTACTGTTGGTATGATGTTCTTTTTCTGAAATGCTGTGTTCCTTTTACGCCAGATGTAACGGGACATTTGCCTTCCAAAAAGTTCAACTTTTGTCTCACCAGTCCACAAGGTATTTTCCCAAAAGTCTTGGCAAACATTGAGATGTTTCTTAGCAAAATTGAGACAAGCCCTAATGTTCTTTTTGCTTAACAGTGGTTTTGCGTCTTGGAAATCTGCCATGCAGGCCGTTTTTGCCCAGTCTCTTTCTTATGGTGGAGTCGTGAACACTGACCTTAATTGAGGCAAGTGAGGCCTGCAGTTCTTTAGACGTTGTCCTGGGGTCTTTGTGACCTCTCGGATGAGTCGCTCTCTGCGCTCTTGGGGTAATTTTGGTCGGCGGCCACTCCTGGGAAGGTTCACCACTGTTCCATGTTTTTGCCATTTGTGGATAATGGCTCTCACTGTGGTTCGCTGGATTCCCAAAGCTTTAGAAATGGCTTTATAACCTTTACCAGACTGATAGATCTCAATTACTTCTGTTCCCATTTGTTCCTGAATTTCTTTGGATCTTGGCATGATGTCTAGCTTTTGAGGTGCTTTTGGTCTACTTCTCTGTGTCAGGCAGCTCCTATTTAAGTGATTTTCTTCATTGAAAAAGGTGTGGCAGTAATCAGGCCTGGGGGTGGCTACGGAAATTGAACTCAGGTGTGATACACCACAGTTAGGTTATTTTTAACAAGGGGGCAATTACTTTTTCACACAGGGCCATGTATGTTTGGATTTTTTTTCTCCCTAAATAATAAAAACCATCATTTAAAACTGCATTTTGTGTTTACTTGTGTTATATTTGACTAATGGTTAAATGTGTTTGATGATCAGAAACATTTTGTGTGACAAATATGCAAAAGAATAAGAAATCAGGAAGGGGGCACATAGTTTTTCACACCACTGTGTGTGTGTGTATATATATATATATATATATATATATATATATATATATATATATATATATATATATATATATATATATATATATATATATATATATACTCAGCAAAAAAAGAAACGTCCCTTTTTCAGGACTGTGTATTTCAACAATAATGTTTTAAAAATCACTTTACAGATCTTCATTGTAAAGGGTTTAAACAATGTTTTCCATGCATGTTCAATTAACCATAATCAATTAATTAACATGCACCTGTGGAATGGTCGTTAAGACCTTAACAGCTTACAGAAAGTAGGCATTTAAGGTCACAGTTCTAAAAACGCAGGACACTAAAGAGACTTGTCTACCGACTGTGAAAAACACCCAAAGAAAGATGCCCAGGGTCCCTGCCCATCTGCGTGAACGTGCATTAGGCATGCTGCAGGGAGGCATGAGGACTGCTGATGTGGCTAGGGCAATAAATTGCCATGTCCGCACTGTGAGACGCCTAAGACAGCGCTACAGGGAGACAGGAAGGACAGCTGATCATCCTCGCAGTGGAAGAGCCCGGATGTCAATCCCATTGAGCACGTCTGGGACCTGTTGGATCGCAGGGTGAGGGCTAGGGCCATTCCCCCCAGAAATGTCCAGGAACTTGCAGGTGCCTTGGTGGAAGAGTGGGGTAACATCTCACAGCAAGAACTGACAAATCTGGTCCAGTCCATGAGGAGGAGATGCACTGCAGTACTTCAAGCAGCTGGTGGCCACACCAGATACTGACTGGTACTTTTGATTTTGAGCCTCCTTCATTCAGGGACACATTGTGAAACATTTTTAGTTTATGTCTTATGGTGTTGACTCTTTTAGTGTTCATACAAATATTTACACATTAAGTTTACTGAAAGTAAAAACAGTTGAAAGTCAGAGGACGTTTCGTTTTTTGCTGAATACTGTGTGTGTGTATATATATATATATATATATATATATATATATATATATATATATATATATATATACACACAGTATATATATACTGTGTACACAACTTAAGTTGAAAGCAGGAGGACCCACATATGAGATACTGTGCTGCTCAAATGAAAGTTACTTGATGTCCAAGCATCTCTTAAGGTTGAAGTTTTAAGCAGCTGCATTTCTAAAACAATAACGTGCTAAGTTTTCTCACAGTACACATAGTCCTTGACTAATGAAATATTGGTGGTTTCCAGCTTGGTAAGAAAAACTATAATTCACAGGCACAAGCTTTTTTGTGACTTAACCCTTGTTGTTCTAATGTGTATTCGGATATACTGTTTATTTTTTATACATGCTTATGATTCTCTTTGAATATATGCAAATCATCAACTTTAAGAATAGACTCTTCTTTATCTATTTATCTATCTATCTACAATATCTAAAAGAGTAGGTTCCACATCCAAACTAAATAAATGCCTGCTCTTACACCCTCATTATGGAAAATAGGAATGTTGGAATGCCAGTCTGGACATGAACCTTGATAGTTAAAACTGAGAAGGCCTCAATCAGTCAGATGAGTCTTCTTTAGTAGAATGGGAAAGGGAAAAGGATAAAAGAGCACAAGTGGAAAATAAATTAGGTTCACAGATATAGGTTGGATAAGGGGTAAACTCTCAGTGATATAATGCTAAATTGAATGCAGGCTCCTCTCTGTTAGAACCTTTCACAGACTAGAATGGTTTGGTGGTGAGGAGGCAAGTGGAACATTAAGGAGTTTTAAAAGTCAAAACACTATTCATTTTCACAATAGCCAGTTAAGAAAGGAATGACAGAAACAGAGAAAATATGTCAGAAATAGCCTTTAAAGATACATTGTGAACATTTCCACGGACACAGACAGGCAGACACGTTAATGTCACCCACAAACACGCATTTATTTTCCATTACTTTTTACAGTTCTGCTCACCAACCCCCAATATCCCTCAGTCCAGGCCAATCCAATGCCTTCTCTTTCTTCTTCTCTCTTTTCTTCACTATTTTCTTTGGGCCGCCTCCTCCAGACCTTGTCACTCTTCCACCCGACTCTTGTCATCGACTGGAGGGAGGGGGCCCCTTTAAATAAGCACCCGGATGTGCTCCAGGTGTGTTCCCGGTGATCTCCCACCGACACGCCCCAGTGTGGCGGAAGTGCCGGCTGTCTCTCCAGAAGCACTCCGGGTGTCCTTATTTTCTCTTCCCCCCAGCACTTCCTGGTGTGGCGGAAGTGCTGAGGTCTAGGGTCTTCCAGGTATTGGGGTCCCCCTGGCGGTAACCCCGGGTCCCTACAGGGTCGAGCTTCCCCGCTCTTTACCCTAGGCCTCCAGGGCTGTTGCCCCCTCGAGGTCTGGAGTAGGCACCAGACCTCCTCCTGTCTTCTCAGGCGTCCCGGCTGGGTACCACCTCCATCCAGCTGTGACAACATATATTCAATCATTTGTCGTTATTATTAGAGTATCACAATTCATTTTTTTTTCTTTAGTTTATTCCAATGTCAGATAACTAATCATTTTCCTAGACAGGATTGATTAACCAATTAATTATTTGTTACATTTAATAATAAAACTTTTCTTCTTAGTGTGTCTTTTTACATTTTAGCAAGATGTGTTAATATCTCACAAATCATTTCTTAATGTTATGATTCTGCATCTGTCCAGGATGGAGCAATGTGAACTGGAAGTCCAGCAAAGGAAGTTTAAACATGTACTGCAGGAAGTGCAGTTAAATGAGGAAATAATTGAGAGGCAGAGGAACTGGGAGGCCACACAAAGGCTTCAGAGAGAGGAAGCAGCTCAAATCAGGAAGCTTCGGTCTCAGAAGAACATTAGGTAAGTGAATGAATATTGAATTATTCTTAAGTAGCATTGCCCAGGAAAATGTCTATCTAACTCTATGAATTTCTCGGCCAACATAAAGATTTTTTTTAAGAAAGCTCAGATATTGATACATACAGTATCTGATTTGGTTTGAGAGTATTGTTATTAAGTATGTATGTATGTAGAATGTTGGTGAGCTGAAGCCTATTCCAACACCACAGAGAGTATAGGGTACACACATGCATACCCAATCTCACTCATATTTGAGCTAGTTAAGAGTTACCAGTCCACCTACCATGCTTGGATATCTGGGAAAACTAAACTACACAGAAGTAAAATCATTCAGACAATGAAATAATGTGCAAATTCCTCTCAGACAATGACCAGGATGCCTGGACCTGTGAGATAGCTGTAACCATTTGTTGTAACTGTTATTAATCTGTGATAGATTAACTTCCCTTGCTGTGGTGGTTCCCACATTTTTGGTTTGTTGCTTTATTGCCATGTCACAAAGACTGTTATATTTTTGCTCCACCAAAAATCTACCAATGCTGCTACCTCCAACAAAATGCATCTTTACATCTAAAAACAGTCCCTTGTCCCTCCAATGAAATTCCATCCTCATCACTACTTCCGGCACCAAAATCCCATTTCAACCTCCAACACAAAACAGGAAAACTGCATGCTGATGGCATCTGAATGAGGTGCAACAGCTGCCAAACATTTTTTTTGTTTTTTAACAATAAAGGCAGTTATTTTGGCTAGCATTTTGCTACCAGCTTAGAATCTTTAGAATTTGGAAGTAACCCATTCATCTTTATTTCATGGTACACATCTGTCTATGATAATAAAAAAATCTGGGGAGACGAGACGTGACTTTCAGAGAGACATTTTAGAGTGAAGTCTCGTGAGACAGAGAATTTTTACATGAGATTCTTTCAAGTCACGCCATACTTACAACCTTTGGAAGCAAGTCCCGCGAGATGGTGACTTTTGTGATTAGATTCTTTCAAGTCACGCCCTACTTACAATCATTTTCAAACAAGACCACGGTCATCTAACCTCAGTCATGTGAATGCTTTTGTCAGACACACTTCCTGCACTCTCAGCCCTTATAAATTTTATCAGGACAATAATCTGATACGTTTTAGATGACATATCAACGACTAAGCGAAGAAGAAAGAGCATGGACAAACTTTCAAAAAAGTTGGTTTATTTATTAGAGAGAAAGAAACAATATTCATTCATGGGCGGTTATATGTTGCATTGTCACAATGTAAGTCCAAACATGGGATCAAAATTCAATGCGATCTTAAAGAAAAGTTAATTCCAAATATTGTTTTTACTGAAGTTTTAAAGTAAAAATGAAAATAATGCATATGTAACAATTCCCATGAAAATAACAATCTCTTTAAATTATATATCTGGTTAACCAAACCTGGGGGTGGGCTAAGTCCCCTAGTAATAATAATAATAATAATTACATTATTTATTCATTTAGGTGACGCCTCTATTCTAGGCAACTTACAACATCTATGTTACAATTGGTTACATTTCTTTTGGTTTTCCAGTTGGAACAGAGGCAGGTCAAGTGACTTTCCCATGGTTACATAGTGTCAGTAGAAGGATTTGTACCCAAAACCTCAGAGTTTAAAGTCTTTTAATTATATGTTTTTAATACTTTGTTATTGATTAGAAAATGTTTTAATATATGGGACATTTTTCTGTTCTTTAAAATTAGAGTTCTTTAAATAGTATATTGTGAATTTAAATATTCAATTTTGTTGTTATTTTTTATGGATATTCTACAATGATTCCACCATGTTTAAACACACTAGTAGTAAATTTCAAAATCGAAAATGCTTCTTATGCAAGTGTTAACAAATACTGTCATAAGAAAAAATGTACAGTAAGCAGTTTCACTGTATTTTTTATTTTTATAATATTTATTTGAAGAAAATAACATTCCATACAGTACAATCAAATCAAACTTAACAATGCAGAATTCAACCTACACCCGAGAGAAAGACAGGAGAGCTAGCAACATGGGCAAAAATTTAAAAACAACAAAGAAAGGATAATGTTCTTTTCCCCAATATAAATGCTTATTCTAAAATTGTATTAATTAGACCTTGCCATATTTTTAAAACGTTTTGAACAGTAACAGAAATTCCTTACTGGAAAAGAAGTCAAGATATATAAAAAGTAAATGGATAGATCACCATATAACACTCACACAGTCGAGAGTTGATGCTAGTAGAAAAGGAAGGGCACAAGCACTCATAAGTAAGAAAGCATTCATTTTAAGTTCAGATAGGCGGCTTACTTCAGAGCAACTAGCAAATTCAGTAGCATTAGCGTTGAAGCACCACTTAGGCAGAAGAGGTTGCAGGAGCAGACGACAATAAGAAATTAACTAGCAGTGGATATTCAGTAACCAAGTTTTTCTTAGGAATAAGTGTGTTTAAAAAAAAAATGACTAGTTTGAACAGTTCATAGCAGTCAGGAAAATAGAGCAATACAGTTCATTCAATAATTTGAAGGAATATAAAAATGGTGTGAGTGGGGAGCTTTTAAGTAAGCAATAAGTGGGGTGCAAGTTTAGGAGAACAGACAAAGAAAAATTATCCTCATAGAAAGACAAACATTAGGCAGTCAACGGTGAGAATATAACAGGAGCTTAAAGGGGAGTTCTTTAATCTACTATTTTGGCTGAAATGTTTTAGTTTTACCATTTAAGTTAAATC
>NC_053159.1:56451638-56489409 GCF_016835505.1 Polypterus senegalus
TTCCAAAGAGTGCTGAACAAAAACCGAATTACACAATTGAGAAGGCAGCAAAAAAATATGAAGTGTCTGATACATACAAGCATATTCATAAGTGCAGCTACTGCGGAAACAAAGCACACGGTGGAAAAGGTCAATGTCCCGCTAAAGGAAGACAGTGTAAAAAAAAAACCCGTGCATGCAGTGTGTCACATCTCAGATAAAGAGGAAGACGAGCTGTTTATTGATGCAGTAAGAAACGAATCGATGAATGAAACCTCTTATCTTTACAACGATTGACAAACACGGAATGTAACTTGAACACAACACATCGTACAAATACGACCCTGATTGAAAGAAATAATGATAATCAAATCCTTGATGACAGCAACATTCAATAACACTCACAAAACAATTACTGCATATTGACAATCATGTTATGTTATTTTTAAAATGTTCCCTTTTCATTTTCATAACTTCTTTAACACACTACTTCTCCGCTGCGAATATATATATACATACCTCGATCTACATACTCTCAAATAGACAAGCCACACAACGTGGCGCAACGCCAACATCCGAGGTTCGATTCCAGAGAAGTGATGCACTGAGTATGTAAGCGCACTTCCTGTTTCATTTTACCATCGCATCTCCTTGGTTTGGGACGTATGAAAAAATATGTGGTTAACGCAGAATCATGTTACGTTATTTTTAAAATGTTTACTTTTCTTAGCACAAGCACAGCTGAGAAGCTTTGATGCATGTACTCCAAAACGCTGCTAAAAATAACGATTTAATCACACTTTCAATTCCAAGCAAAGGGGAACTTTTGTCAATGCATGATTTCCTGGTACATCGATTACACTGATGCACACATCACAGCTACAAAAATGTTAGAGTCGGAATAAAGCGCGTTCCTATGACTGATCGGAGCAAAATTTCATTTCAAAAGACTACCCGAGCGAAGCTTAATAAAAGCATGATTTTGTGCACACTGAAAAGCAAGCAAAATTAGATGCATTACAGAAAGTGGACATTGTGGCTCTTACTGGGCATCATTGGACTTTCGTGACCGTTAGTAATTCTAATTACATCAAATTACAAAATGTTCAATGATCACACTGTTTTAGCCTAATGTACAAAATAATTTTGGCTGAGGTTACTCAGAGTTTAAAGATTAAGTTGGTCAAATTACCTTTTATGTTTCTGACTCATTTTTTTAAGACGAAAAACTGCACTTTATGTTGAAATTTTGGTTATTATTATTTAAAGACAATACCATTCTGAAAATGTACTTAAAGTATTTAAACTACCATTTTATTTTTAAGTCTGCCAAATTTTAACCAGGGATGATATTTTTGTTTCTGTTTTGAATTCAAATGCAGTTTAAAAGCATTTTTTTTTCAGAAATTAAAACAGCTTGAGTTTACAATATGCATGTCCATGTCTATTATTTGATTCTGTCACCCACTAAAACCCTTTTAAAATAAAAAAAAAAACATTTGCGATTTGGGGCAAATTTACGTGTGCGATTACATACGATTAATCAAGATAAATTCTTACACAGCCTCTAATTAATTGGATTAATTTTTTTAATCGAGTCCCACCCCTAATATATATATGTAGATATATATATGTAGATTTGTATATATATATGTGTATATACAGTATATATGTAGATATGTATATGTGTATATCTATACTAATAAAAGGCAAAGCCCTCACTGACTCACTTATCACTAAGTCTCCAACTTCCCGTGTAGGTAGAAGGCTGAAATTTGGCAGGCTCATTCCTTACAGCTTACTTAGAAAAGTTGGGCAGATTTAATTTCGAAATTCTACGCCTAATGATCATAACTGGAAGGTATTTTTCTCCATTAACTGTAATGGAGTTGAACTGGAAAGACGTGGGGGGAGCGGAGTTTCTTGTGACATCATCACGCCTCCCACGTAATCACGTGAACTGACTGTCAACGCAGTGCGTAGAAAACCAGGAAGACCTCCAAAAGCGCTTAAGAAAACATGCATTATATAATTGAGAAGGCAGCGAAACAATAAGAAGCGAGCGAGTGACATATACTACCATATTCATAAGTGCTGCTACCTCGGAAAGAAAGCAAGGTGTAAACCTAAACTTTAAATTAAGTTCATAGACAGGCTACCGCTGGCGTTTCACATGCCAACGGGAATGCGGGATACAAGTTTAATAAGAGGACGCAGGATATAAACGAGAGTTTTGATCACTTTGTAACTAAGTTAAAATTGTAGGTGAAGGGGTGTGCTTATGCAAATTCCGAGAGACTGTGTTTGTGGGGGATTGACAGTTAAGGCGGGTGGGGGAGTCACGTCATCATCACCCCTCCCATTTACCTCATTTCGCTCTGAGCTGAGCTCCGCGGCTAACGCCGTCTTCCGAAGCAACTTCGTCAGACTGCCATCAAATACTCACAGAAAAAATCCACAAGTTAATACACACGCTGTCTCTAGAGTTTCTCCACACTGAATCCTCCAGGCACTACTTACAAAAGGTTACATTGACAATCGTGTTACATTATTTTTAAAATCTTTCCTTTTCTTAGCACAAGCACAGCTGAGAAGCTTCGATGCATGTGCTCCATAACGCGTTAAAAAATAATGCATTTAATCACACTTTGCATTACAAGCAAAGGAGAGCTTTTGTCAATGCATGATTTCATGGTACACCGATTACATTGATCAGCGCTTCCCGATTCATTTTACCCTCGCACACCCTTGGTTTGAGAAGAAGTATGAAAAAATATGAGGTTAACACAGAAAAACAGATCACCAATTCAAGCTTTATGAATAATCGATTCGCCATCAATAATTGTTTTGGTAAAGCCATACTCAGTGTAATCCTCCTTCCATTTTATAATTTTTCCGCCACTAGCCATGATTAAATGAACGGTAAAAAAGTAAGAGCAAAGTGAGGGTGACTTATTTAGGCAGGCATATATATGACAGCAACACTCATGACAATGTCAATCATGTTACGTTATTATTAAAATGTTTCCTTTTCTTTTTCATTACTTCTTTAGCACACTACTTCTCCGCTGCGAGGCGCGGAGTATATATATGAATGACCTCCAAAGAGCGCTGAGACTTTTGATAGCGTGAACGTGTCAGCAAAAACTGGGGTCTCCTGCCCAGCAAAAGTCGAGCAGCCAGCGCGCGTGCATAGCTGTGCCGGCCTTTGAGGTGCTGACTGCGCTTCTGCCTTAAGTCAAAGTGAGCACTTTTCATTTTTTTTCCTCCTCCCCCTGAGCTATAGCCCAGACAAGTGTAAACACAGGACCCCTTTTCTACACCGCGGCAAACTAATATTAAGGCGATTTGCACTTTCTTTTGCATGTATACGATTATGAGGTCGTCAGCTCGGATTATGAAGACACGCACACGAGTGGAGGACTCACAGTGCCATCACAACCGATTAATGGCGGGACATCTCACCAGTCTACACAAGACCCACCGCGACTGTCCCCAAAAGGCGATCATAACGTCAGCGAACACATCTCTCTATACTATATAAAAGAAAAAGGCAACTTTCCTTTCTTTACACCTTTTTTCCTTTTATCCCAAACCAAAGCCTCTCTCTTAACACTGCAGAGGACACAAAAATAATTTTCTTTAAATGCCGGTAAGGCACATTACCAGAGGCACAAATTTGAATGTTCACATAGAAAATGTAATTTCGATACCACAGCCGTCGTGTAGCGCCTTTCAAAAGGGATCTACTACTGAGAGATGATCCATATACATTTTAGCTGCTGATAGTTCTACTTACCTGTTGTGTTACACTGTCTTTAAAATGTAGTTTACCCGCAACCACTCCAGTAGTGCTCAATGTACCTGTACTTCTTAAAACGTTAATGTGTGACGATGTGGGTTCGACTCCATCCCCTTATTGCTGTTCAGGAGCCCTTGAACCCAACACCGTCGATAATGTCACCGAGATGAGCTGACACATAGGGACAAATCTCTCAAGGCCAGGGGATATTCCATAAAGTGTTTTTATTCAAAAACAAAAAGTGCAAAAGTGCAGCGTCAAAGTTCAATAAATAAATCCATAAAAATCAAGTGTCCAGTGGGGTTAAAACCATCGACAATAAATAAATCCTTTAAAATCTTAGGTAAAAATGTAAAAGTTAAAAACGCAGTCTCTCACACCCTTCTTGTTCTCTGGCCCACCTCCATCACTCTCTCCCCGGCTCACCATTATTTGCAGCCGCGGAGACCCAACAGTCACGAGCTCCTTCTGTCAACCTCCGTCTTGGCCTCCAAATGGACGTCACTGCCAGACCGACGAGGCTGGCTCTCCTCCCGTGATCTTTCGCGCACCCGTAGTCGCTTCTCAGATCCAGCGGGATGACACCTCTCCTGCTCACCCCACTCGCTAGTTGTCAGTGGGGCGAACCTAGACTGCCATTGCCGTACTTTAACCTCATCCTCACATCGTTCTACCTCCTTCCATTTCTTTCCCCGATTTATCTCTTTTTTTTTTTCCACGATTCCTGATTTATCCTCTCTCTCTGCCTCCGTGGGCACAGCGTCTTAATTACACACCGCAGGAAGCCAATAAGGCAAACAAGAGTGACCGCACCCTCACGTGCAGGTACGGCTCGCTCCAATCACCCCATTAACTCAGCGGTTGTGCAATCGCGCCCACGGAGAACGACACGGCTATACGGATTTAAAAAGCCTGACTTTTTTCAGAAGCCGTGGACTCCCTATACCACATAATGTTTTACTGTTTAATAACTTATAGACTATATTTTATTATTTTTCCCTTGCACTCAGTGACCAAAGCTATACACACACATATAGACACATACAAACATACACAAAAGAATATGTATGTGTTTATATATATATATATATATATATATATACACACACACACCCCTATCTACATTATATATATATATATATATATATATATACACACACACACACACACACACACACACACACACATACATATATATAATTTGTGTGTGTGTATGTATGTATGTGTGTGTATATATGATGTACATATGTATATATATATATATATATATATATATATATATCTATATATATATATATATATATATATATATATATATATATTGTCACACACGTGTGAATAGGAGGACGTTGTGTGGACCAAGTAATGGTAATTCCACGCCAGGCCAGGGGAGGGCGGGGTGCAATAAACCTTCTCTTGCTATCTCTGCAGACCAGCCGCAGGAAAGCCTACCTGAATCAGGAACATCACTTCCAGTTCCGGCGCCCAGAAGAACGTCACTTCCAGTTCCGCGCCAGGAAAACGTCACTTCCAGTTTGGGCCAGAAGATTGTCACTTCCTGTCCCGACTCCCAGACTGATGTCAGAGAGACATCACTTCCGGTCAACCAACATCACTTCCTGTTAACATGTCACTTCCTGTTTGATCATTTAAAACCACCATCTTTTCAACCCTTGAGCAGTTCTGTTTTGGACTGCGTACTGATTACATCAGTGCTGAAACTTAAAAGACTCCTTTGCAGCTAGGAATATTATATGGGTGGCTGCCCCAAACCTTTTATACGTGTGTCAAGTGGCTTCATTTTACAGTGGCGTAGTCGGCAGGATGATAACCTCCAGGAGAGAAAGGAGGATAAACCTCAACCTAGGCTCGACACACACTCTTATACCAACAACCTGTCAGATGGGTAAGTACCGCTCCAGAGTTGCCGAGTGGGCGTCAGTTGGGGCGTGTTGGAGAAAGCTTGAGTATGCTTCGACCCATCATCCTTTTAAAGGTCTGGGGAAAAATAGTCCCGGGAAACACAGACTAGAGCCAAGTCGTCAGGGGACGCCTTGGGTTCTTATTTTGGCCACCTGGGTGTGGGGACTGCCTCATCATATCCCACAAAGGGCAAGCCCTTTAAAGGCGGGGAAAACCCAGGCTGGCAGGTGAAAAATATAATGGCCTGGACCTATAACCCAGCTAAGGCAACCAGGAAACAGGCCGTGGCTTTATGGGCTAACGTGGTTGGGTGGCTAAAACCCCATAAAAAGTCCAGCCACCAAATAGCGGAGCAGGTGGCCTGCGCTTTGTTGCTCCGAAGCCTAACCGGAAAAATCGCCCAGCCGGCCTGGGAATATACTAATATTATCTCATTAATTGAGATGATAGACCTCATAAAGGCAGAAACCGCCTTAGGAAGGTCAGAATGGAACTCGGGTGAACCCGGGCGTGCTTGCGTCCCTAACACAGAGTCCCGCGGCTGTAATCCGAAGCATATTCGAGTGGAATCGTGATACGCTCCGCAGGCCCTGCGAAGCAACAAAGGGGTCTGCGGAGTAATGTGGGAGGAGGCACGGTGCGCTCTCGCTAATCCACTGGCTTGTTCGCATACGGGAGAAGTACTAGTGAATGGTATTAAAGTAATCGCTTTATTCGATACCTGCAGTAACATTTCCATTGTTGCTCGCCATTTGATATTACCGCGACAATGGTGTAAAAATAAGACCTGCATTACCTGTATCCACGGGATGTTCGGTATTATCGATCCGCCAACTGCTTCATCTGTCGGGACGGCATATTAAAGAAGTTAATGGTGGCTGTGATGGATAAATCCTCCTTTTCCCGTGATACTAGGGAGAGATTGGGTCAAAATAAATAGCGGTAATTCAGGCGCTTCTCCCCGATCACTAGGTCTAGTCACGGACGCTGATTCTGCGCCTCAACTTCCTCCACGCCGTGTTTACAGCCGGCAGAGGAGCGGACTTCGGCCTCTGGTGATGACGACGAAACGCCAGGTACGTTGCAACCCGAGACGTCATCAGTAAGCGCTACGACGGCTCGGGATGAAAACACGCCCCTTGAGGTCGAATCCGATCCTCTCTCACGTCTGCAGTTTCAATTCAGGCAGACGCCGGCTTCATTTAAAGGGAGCAATGGAATGATGACTCCCTTAAATTTGCAAAGAATGCAGTCGTTCTGATAGACGGCCAACGCACCTCGCATCCGATGCCACAGGGTCCTCACTTTGTGCTTAATAATAATCTGTTATACCGGGTAGCAGAACATGAGGGGCAAATGAGGTCACTGTTGTTAGTACCGCGGACTTACCGGCGAGAGGTCTGTGAACTAGCACATACCCATCTGCTGGGAGCCCATTTGGGTCCCGAAAAAACACTAGAGAGAATTAAACTCCGATTTTTTTGGCCCGGAATTAACGAGGAGGTTCGCCGCTTTTGTACATCCTGTCCAGAGTGTCAATTGAGGCAAATTCCTAGGAGGGACCGTGCTCCTCTAATTCCCTTACCCTTAATAGACATCCCTTTTGAACGGATTGGGGTCGACCTGGTGGGACCCTAGAACCCTCAGCCAGAGGTCATAAGTATATAATGGTCCTGGTAGATTATGCTACTCGGTTTCCAGAGGCTGTTCCGCTGCGCTCAGCTACTACAAAAGCTATCGCACGGGAATTAGTGGGGATATTTGCGCGTGTTGGGATCCCTAAAGAAATTCTGACGAATCAAGGGACTCCTTTTACCTCGCAGACGTTCAGGGAGACTGCCAAGCTACTTCAAATAAAACATTTAAAGACCGCGGTATATCATCCTCAAACCGATGGTCTTGTAGAAAGGTTTAATCAGACTCTCAAACAGATGTTGCGTAAAGTAGTCAATGAGGATGGAAGGAACTGGGATCAGCTCCTCCTCCTTGTCCTTTTTGCATATCGGGAAGTTCCACAAGCCTCCACGGGGTTCTCACCATTTGAATTGCTATATGGACGACAGCCCCAGGGCATATTAGACATTATAAAAGAAGGATGGGAGGAAGAGGCCCTCCCATCAACAAATATATTAGAGTATATCGCACAATTACGCGATAGATTTGAAAAAATTAGACCCATATTAAAAACACATATGGAAAAGGCGCAAGCAGCTCAGGCCCGATGCTATAACCGGGGTACGTCTCTGCGGGAGTTCCACCCGGGAGACCGTGTCATGGTTTTGGTTCCTACCTCTCATTCCAAATTACTGGCTCATTGGCAGGGCCTCTATGAAATTAAGGAGAGGAAAGGGCTGGTCGACGATTTGGTGAAACAACCAAATCGTCGACCCAGCGAGCGGATTTATCATGTCAATCTGCTGAAACCGTGGAAGGACAGGGATTCTGAACCCTCCTCCGGACAGCTCCGCTCTCTCTTTGCTCATCAATTACACCTTAATTTCGGAAATAATTTGACTCGCCAACAACGTCAGGAGCTCGAAGCAGTTATCCTGTCTGTCCCTGAGGTAGTTAGTGAAAAACCAGGTCGGACCTCCCTGATTGCGCATGACATTGTGACAAAACCTGGGGTTATAGTCCGAGAACGCCCATACAGAATTCCCGAGGCAAAAAAGGCTGAAGTGGAGTTGGAGATCAGACGAATGCTGGAGCTAGGTGTGAGTGAGGAAAGTTATAGTCCCTGGTCCAGTCCTATCGTTATGGTCGGTAAGCCCGATGGAAGTTGGAGGTTTTGCAATGACTTCCGTCGGCTAAACCAAGTCTCCCAATTTGACGCCTATCCGATGCCGCGAGTGGTTGACCTCCTCGAGCGGCTAGGACATGCCAAATTTTTGACTACTTTAGATATGACTAAAGGGTACTGGCAGGCTCCCTTAACGGACTCCGCTAAGGAAAAGACAGCGTTCAGCACCCCTAGTGGTCACTGGCAATATCGTGTCCTCCCATTTGGATTACATGGGGCACCTGCGACATTCCAACGTCTGGTGGATAAAGTGCTCCGTCCTCATAATTCATATAGTGCTGCCTACTTGGATGACATTGTCATCTATTCCAACACCTGGGAGGAACACATACTGCAGGTTGAAGCTGTATTGCGGACACTAGCACAAGCTGGACTTCGTATCAACCCAAAAAAATGTTATTTTGGGTTGGTCGAAGCCAAATATTTAGGCTATCTAGTGGGCCGGGGTATGGTGAGACCACAGTGTTCTAAAATAGATGCCATTGCAAATTGGCCCCGTCCGATAACCAAGAGGCAAATTCAAGCATTTCTCGGTTTAGCGGGTTACTATCGCCAGTTTGTACCCCGGTTTTCCGAGAGAGCTACGCCCTTGACAAACCTCACAAAGAAGGGTCGACCTAATCATGTGGTATGGGATGAGAAATCAGAGGCTGCATTCAGTGACTTGAAACTGGCCCTTACGTCAGCTCCTATATTAAAGGCACCAGATTTTTCTTTACCTTTTATTCTCCAGACGGACGCTTCGGACACAGGTCTTGGAGCCGTGCTGAGTCAGAGCGTCGATGGAGTTGAACACCCCGTTATGTACCTGAGCCGGAAACTGTTGGATCGGAAATTCCGTCCCACCTTAAACTGCTTCTTAAATCCCTTCACACCTCTCCGCCAGCGTCCTTTGTCTTCTAAATTAGCTGATAAAGAGAAGCTTGGAGCAGCCGGCTATTCCATCCCCCCACCAATTTAGAACGTGCACGAACTTCAGCTTGATTGAGTATCTGGGAGTGAAGTGCAGTTTTAGAGTGGAAATAATAGATCGTTGTTTGGAACAATATCATTTCATGTCTGTTCCGTTTCTACAGTAATCTGTGTCAACACATTGTTAAAACAGAAACGTTTTTTATATTCTAGTAGTTATGTAGGCATAAACTATATAGTGTATGAAGCCTGAAGTCCAAATAGCAAAGAAACATTTCCACAAGAATAACACAATTGCGCTTTTATTCAAAAATATAACTGCAGAAACAAAAAGCCGCCTTAACAAGCGACATTGACAGCAGTTTATTGTAACTGCCTCCGTGGTTCAATAGACTCAGCCTCCGCTTGGGAATCAAGAGGTCACGAGTTCGATCCTGCGCCCTCCGTTTTGAGAAGTAAACTACTCTTAGTCTTATTATTTTAGAATAAAAGCATACATTTGATTTCAGTCTGTAACAGCCGGTGCAATTTATGATCCTTGTAAAGGTTAGCTTTTTTTTTTTTTTTTAATTCACTTTTTATTCTCTCAGTCGCGTTCAGAATCAATCCATACAACCCCATCTGACACTGCTGTTTTCACTAAAAACGCGCTATAGCTCTGCAGTGTACCACGATGCATACTAACAAACCCCCACCAGGGTTCTGACACATAAACGCTGGCGAAGCTGCCTTCTTTGTATCTCACCGTCACTTGCTTTTCTTTTTATTCAGTTTTATTGAGTGTTCCTGCCAGTCCCCACATGTTGCTGTATGCTGTTTCTTTTGTACTCCAGGACATGCAGAGGAAAGAATGGTAAAAGCAGTAACCGGTAGCTATATGCAATAATCAGACACTCCCCATCTGCCCGTGTCGTTCAAACACAGGAACATATATTGGTGTAAAAGTATAACAAAAGTGCACTTTTATTCAAGTGCACTTTTTCAATCGCCTTTTCCTGTAAGAAGCAATGTACACACTTCTCTCTATGCTGTGGTTTTTATTATTTAGGGAGAAAAAAAAACCAAACCTAAATGGCCCTGTGTGAAAAAGTAATTGCCCCCTTGTTAAAAATAACCTAACTGTGGTGTATCACACCTGAGTTCAATTTCGTAGCCACCCCAGGCCTGATTACTGCCACACCTGTTTCAATCAAGAAATCACTTAAATAGGAGCTGCCTGACACAGATAAGTAGACCAAAAGCACCTCAAAAAGCTAGACATCATGCCAAGATCCAAAGAAATTCAGGAACAAATGAGAACAAAAGTAATTGAGATCTATCAGTCTGGTAAAGGTTATAAAGCCATTTCTAAAGCTTTGGGACTCCAGTGAACCACAGTGAGAGCCATTATCCACAAATGGCAAAAACATGGAACAGTGGTGAACCTTCCCAGGAGTGGCCGGCCGACCAAAATTACCCCAAGAGCGTAGAGACGACTCATCCGAGAGGTCACAAAAGACCCCAGGACAACGTCTAAAGAACTGCAGGCCTCACTTGCGCAATTAAGGTCAGTGTTCACGACTCCACCATAAGAAAGAGACTGGGCAAAACGGCCTGCATGGCAGATTTCCAAACGCAAACCACTGTTAAGCAAAAAGAACATTAGGGCTCGTCTCAATTTTGCTAAGAAACATCTCAATGATTGCCAAGACTTTTGGGAAAATGCCTTGTGGACTGATGAGACAAAAGTTGAACTTTTTGGAAGGCAAATGTCCCGTTACATCTGGCGTAAAAGGAACACAGCATTTCAGAAAAGAACATCATACCAACAGTAAAATATGGTGGTGGTAGTGTGATGGTCTGGGGTTGTTTTGCTGCTTCAGGACCTGGAAGGCTTGCTGTGATAGATGGAACCATGAATTCTACTGTCTACCAAAAAATCCTAAAGGAGAATGTCCGGGCATCTGTTCGTCAACTCAAGCTGAAGCGATCTTGGGTGCTGCAACAGGACAATGACCCAAAACACACCAGCAAATCCACCTCTGAATGGCTGAAGAAAAACAAAATGAAGACTTTGGAGTAGCCTAGTCAAAGTCCTGACCAGAATCCACTTGAGATGCTATGGCATGACCTTAAAAAGGCGGTTCATGCTAGAAAACTCTCAAATAAAGCTGAATTACAACAATTCTGCAAAGTTGAGTGGGTCAAAATTCCTCCAGAGCGCTGTAAAAGACTCATTGCAAGTTATATAAGCGCTTGATTGCAGTTATTGCTGCTAAGGGTGGCCCAACCAGTTATTAGGTTCAGGGGGCAATTACTTTTTCACACAGGGCCATGTAGGTTTGGATTTTTTTCTCCTAAATAATAAAACCATCATTTAAAAACTGCATTTTGTGTTTACTTGTGTTATATTTGACTAATGGTTAAATGTGTTTGATGATCAGAAATATTTTGTGTGACAAACATGCAAAAAGAATAAGAAATCAGGAAGGGGGCAAATAGTTTTTCACACCACTGTAGATATGAGAACAACACTCATATCAATGACAAAACAATTACATTAACAATCAAGTTACGTTACTTTTTACATTTTTCCTTTTCTTTTTCATAACTTCTATAACACACTATTTCTCCGCTGCGAAGCGCGGGTATTCTACTAGTATGTATATATATGTGTGTGTGTATATATATATATATATATATATATATATATATATATATATATATATATGTATATATTGTCACACACGCGCATGGGAGGCAGCTAAAGGGCTTGAGTGAAGGCAGTTGGAGGCATGCGGGGTGTGGCAGAGTGCACTGACTCTTTTCTCCCTTGCCTGTAGACCATCCCGGGGATTTCACCTGGATCTCCTGACATCACTTCGGGACTGAGCCAATGGAAGTCGGCCACACCAGCTCCAGTCCCTCTGATGTCACCTCCGCTATGATCCAATGGTGGAAGACCACGTGTTGATCCATATGAGCTCACTTCCTGTCTCCCCTTTAAAACCTGCCCCTTTTCCTTTGTTTCCTCAGTCTTGTTTTGGACTCAGTTGTATGCACTTCAGTGCTGATTATTTTGCTGAAAACGACTTTTGCAGCCAGGATACCACAATACACGGGTGGCTGCCCCAAACCTTTATCTGTCCATGTCTCATTCTTGTGACAGTGGCGTAGTCGGCAGGATGGAAAAGTCCCAGAAGAGAAGGGGACAGGACCTGCAATACACCCAGGTAGGAGCGTACCGGGGCCAAGTATTCAGGGGGGAGGGTGCCCTGTGGTTCAGCGTGACCCGGTGCGGGCTCTGCTCCCGGCACGCATAACTAGGCCACCTGGAGAGGCCAGGGAGTGGGCGGGTGGAGCTCACAGAGTTGGGCTGCCCTGGAGGGGGGAGGCAAAAAGGGCTCAGTATGCTCTCTTGGGGGAGAGTGCCTGCCTCCCTGTGAAACCAAAGCCCCATTTACCACCTAGGGGTGCCCCAGACTGGCAGGTGAATAAAATAAAAAAATGGAGGTTGGACCCTGAGTGGCCGACCAACAAACAAGCCTGGTCCTTATGGGCAATGGTAGGGCATTGGCTACGGCCATTTGAAAACACGCCCTACCAAATAATAGAGCAGGTAGCTTGCTATCTGCTCCTGGAAGCGCTTCCCCGTGGCTTCACCCAGCCGGTTTGGGGCAAGCAGTTTAAGAACATGTCTGAGCTCATAGAGCTTATGGAGACACAGAGGCGGCCTCACACTCTGGGGAGCAGAACCGTCCTCATGTCAAACTCAGCGGGCGTTCCAAGACCTAGCCCCTCCCTGTACAATCCGGAGTTGTATTGGCGCCAGCGGTGCGGCGCGCAAAACCTGAAGAGAGGAGGAATGCAGGTGGAGGCGAGGAGGGTTGGTGTGCTCTGGCTAATCCGTTGGCGGTCCCACATACTGGCGTGGTGATCGTCAGCGGACACAAGACCACAGTGTTGTTCGACTCCGGCAGCAACATTTCCATTGTTGCCCGCCGCTTTGTGCAACCGCAACAGTGGCTAAAATTTAAGACCGGTATAACCTGTGTCCACGGAGACATCCGCTGGTACAGGTCCGCCGCTTGTGTCATCAGTTACGGAGGGTCAGTTCATAAACTCACCGTAGCGGTCCTACCTGATCCTCCACACCCGGTGATACTAGGGCGGGACTGGTCTAAAATTAAAAGCGGTGAGACACATACCACTCCCGGGGTTAATTTGGGCCTCGTTATGGACGGAGATAACCCGTCTCAAGCTGCCTCCACGCCATGTAATCAGCCGGCAGAGAGAGAAGCGGTCGCCCTGACTGGCGTGGCAACTCCCGGCCGTCGCGGCTAACCGTCATCCACCAACGCCGCGGCGGAGCGGAGGAAACCACGCCCATTGAGGTCGACGCTGACCCTCTCTCCGTGTTGCGGTTCCAATTTAAAGAAGCGGCTTCTTTTAGAAGGGAGCAATGGAATGATGACTCCCTGAAGTTTGTAAAAATGCAGTGGTCCTTGTCAATGGCCAGCACACTAATCAGTCGATGCCACAGGGCCCCTACTTTGTGCTAGATAATGACCTCCTTTACCGTGTAGCAATGCATGACGGGCAGGAGAGGCTGCTGCTAGTGCAGCGTACCTTCGGCGGCAGGTCTGCGAGCTAGCACACGCCACCTCCTAGGTGGCCACCTGGGCACCGAAAAACTCTGGAGCGGATCAAGCTCCGTTTCTACTGGCCAGGAATTAATGAGGAGGTTCGCGCTTTGGCGCTTCCTGCCGGAGGGTCAACTGCGACAAATTCCTAGGAGGGACCGTGCTCCTCTCGTTCCTATTCCACTGATTGACGTTCCCTTCCACAGAATCGGGGTCGACCTGGTGGGACCCCTAGAGCCCTCAGCCCGAGGACACAAGTACATTTTAGTCCTTGTGGATTATGCTACACGATACCCCGAAGCTGTTCCGTTGCGCTCAGCTACCTCTAAAGCCATCGCGGGAATTACTAGGGGTATTGGCGCGTGGGGATCCCCAAAGAAGTCTTGACAGACCAGGGGACCCCTTCACCTCGGAGACGTTCAAGGAGACTGCCAGATTACTGAAAATAAAGCATTTAAAGACCTGGTGTATCATCCTCAAACCGGCGGATTAGTAGAGAGGTTTAATCAAACTCTCAAACAAATGCTGCGTAAAGTGGTCAGCGAGGATGGAAGGAACTGGGATCAGCTCCTCCCCCTCGTCCTTTTTGCCTATCGGGAAGTCCCACAAGCCTCCACGGGGTTCTCCCCTTTTGAACTACTGTATAGGTGACAACCTCGGGGCATATTAGATATTTTGAAAGAAGGCTGGGAAGAAGAGGCTCCTCCCTCTACAAACTTACTGGAGTATATCGCAGTTACTGCGATAGATTTGGAAAGATCGGCCTGTCCTTAAAAGTCACATGGAGGAGGCTCAAGCAGCACAGGCCGGTACTACAACCGGCACGTCTCTTCGGGAGTTCCACCCGAGATCGGGTCATGGTCCTAGTGCCTACCTCCCACTCTAAATTGCTTGCCCACTGGCAGGGCCCCTCTGAAGTTAAGGAGAGGAAGGGACTGGTCGACTATTTGGTGAGTCAACCCAATGCGTCGGCCAAAGGAGCGGGTTTATCATGTGAACCTGCTGAAACCGTGGAAGGACAGGGACCCCACTCCCTCCTCCGGCCAGCCCGCTCACTCTTTGCTCACACACACGACCTTAACTTCGCACGGACTTAAGTCCCAGACAGCGGCAGGAGCTGGAAACAGTTATCCGGACCGTTCGGGAGGTAGTCAGTGAGAACCCCGGAAGGACCTCTCTGATTGAGCACAACATCGTGACAGAGCCCGGGGTTATTGTCCAAGAACGGCCGTATCGTCTTCCCGAGGCAAAAAAGGCTGAAGTGGAGCTTGAGATCAAGCGCATGATGGAACTAGGTGTAATTGAGGGTCCAGTCCCATTGTGCTCGTCGGTAAGCCTGAGGGGAGTTGGAGGTTCTGCAATGACTTCCGTCGGCTTAACCAGGTCTCCCAATTTGATGCTATCCAATGCCACGTGGGCGACCTCCTCGAGAGGCTTGGACAGGCTCAATACCTGACCACACTTGACATGACAAAGGGTACTGGCAGGTTCCTTTAACGGACTCAGAAGGAAAAAGCGTTTAGTACCCCTAGCGGACACTGGCAGTATCGTGTCCTTCCATTTGGGTTACGGGGCTCCAGCAACCTTTCAGCGTCTGGTGGACAAAGTGCTTGGCCTCATAACTCATACAGTGCTGCCTACCTGGATGACGTGGTCATCTATTCCAGCACATGGAGGGAACACCTACAGCATGTCCAAGCGGTATTACGGACACTTGGTGAGGCGGGCTCCGGATTAATCCCAAGAAATGCTTCTTTGGATTAAGCGAGGCCAAATATTTAGGCTACCTGGTGGGTGGGTACCGTAAGGCCACAGTGCTCCAAAATTGATGCCATTCTGAAATGGCCCGTCCATGAACCAAGCGGCAGGTCCAAGCCTTTCGGGTTAGCGGGTACTACCGCCGGTTTGTACCCGGTTTTGGAGAAGCGGCGCCTTGACTGATTTAACAAAGAAGAGGGCCCCGAACATTGTGGTATGGACTCAAAAAACAGGCGCTGCATTTGGTAACTTAAAGAAGGCCCTTACGTCCACACCTATTTTGATGGCACCTAACTTTTCTTTGCCTTGCATCCTCCAGGCGGACGCTTTGGACACAGGCCTGGGCGCCGTGCTGAGCCAAAGCGTCGATGGTGTGGAGCACCCCATCATGTTCCTGAGCGGAAACTGTTGGACCGGGAGACCAGGTATGCAGCGGTGGAAAGGGAGGCTCTGGCGATTAAATGGCGATTACTCAGCTGAGGTACTACCTGTTAGGCCGGAATTCACCCTTGTCACGGACCATGCACCTCTACAGTGGATGGCCCTGCACAAGGAGTTGAATCCGTGGGTTTTTTGACCTACAGCCGTACAAGTTTTCGCTCGTTCATCATCAGGGTGCTCTCCATGCCAACGCTGATGCTCTTTTTCGGATTCACGACCTTTCGGTTAGGGTTGCCCAACCCGACGGGTCTGGGCTAAGGGGGGGGCCTTATCACACACGTGCGCATGGGAGGCAGCTAAAGGGCTTGAGTGAAGGCAGTTGGAGGCATGCGGGGTGTGGCAGAGTGCACTGACTCTTTTCTCCCTTGCCTGTAGACCATCCCGGGGATTTCACCTGGCTTTCCTGACATCACTTCGGGACTGAGCCAATGGAAGTCGGCCACACCAGCTCCAGTCCCTCTGATGTCACCTCGGCTATGATCCAATGGTGGAAGACCACGTGCTTGATCCATATGACCTCACTTCCTGTCTCCCCTTTAAAACCTGCCCCTTTCCCCTTTTTCCTCAGTCTTGTTGTGGACTCAGTTGTATGCACTTCAGTGCTGATTATTTTGCTGAAACGACTTTTGCAGCCAGGATACCACAATATACGGGTGGCTGCCCCAAACCTTTATCTGTCCATGTCTTATTCTTGTGACATATATATATATATATATATATATATATATATATATATATATATATATATATATATATATATATATATATATATATATATATATATATATATATATATATATATACACACTCACCTAAAGGATTATTAGGAACACCTGTTCAATTTCTCATTAATGCAATTATCTTACCAACCATTCACATGGCAGTTGCTTCAATGCATTTAGGGGTGTGGTCCTGGTCAAGACAATCTCCTGAACTCCAAACTGAATGTCAGAATGGGAAAGAAAGGTGATTTAAGCAATTTTGAGCGTGGCATGGTTGTTGGTGCCAGACGGGCCGGTCTGAGAATTTCACAATCTGCTCAGTTTACTGGGATTTTCACGCACAACCATTTCTAGGGTTTACAAAGAATGGTGTGAAAAGGGAAAAACATCCAGTATGCGGCAGTCCTGTGGGCGAAAATGCCTTGTTGATGCTAGAGGTCAGAGGAGAATAGGCTGACTGATTCAAGCTGATAGAAGAGCAACTTTAACTGAAATAACCACTCATTACAACCGAGGTATGCAGCAAAGCATTTGTGAAGCCACAACATGCACAACCTTGAGGCAGATGGGCTACAACAGCAGAAGACCCCACCGGGTACCACTCATCTCCACTACAAATAGGAAAAAGAGGCTACAATTTGCACGAGCTCACCAAAATTGGACAGTTGAAGACTGGAAAAATGTTGCCTGGTCTGATGAGTCTCGATTTTTGTTGAGGCATTCAAATGATAGAGTCATAATTTGACGTAAACAAAATGAGAACATGGATCCATCATGCCTTGTTACCACTGTGCAGGCTGGTGGTGGTGGTGTAATGGTGTGGGGGATGTTTTCTTGGCACACTTTAGGCCCCTTAGTGGCAATTGGGCATCGTTTAAATGCCACGGGCTACCTGAGCATTGTTTCTGACCATGTCCATCCCTTCATGACCACCATGTACCCATCCTCTGATGACTACTTCCAGCAGGATAATGCACCAAGTCACAAAGCTCGAATCATTTCAAATTGGTTTCTTGAACATGACAATGAGTTCACTGTACTAAAATGGCCCCCACAGTCACCAGATCTCAACCCAATAGAGCATCTTTGGGATGTGGTGGAACGGGAGTTTCGTGCCCTGGATGTGCATCCCACAAATCTCCATCAACTGCAAGATGCTATCCTATCAATATGGGCCAACATTTCTAAAGAATGCTTTCAGCACCTTGTTGAATCAATGCCACGTAGAATTAAGGCAGTTCTGAAGGCGAAAGGGGGTCAAACACCGTATTAGTATGGTGTTCCTAATAATCCTTTAGGTGAGTGTATATATATGTATGTATATGTATGTATATATATATATATATATATATATATATGTCTATCTGTATATGTGTATATGTATATATGTATGTATATTGTGAACTTGGACCCGGACACACACAGACGGATATCGTTGGCTCCACCACACACTGTTTATTTACAATAATAATTTACAAATCCACGTGCACTCCCCAGTGCCTCTTGCACCGATTCCCCAATTGTCCAGGCCACACAGTCCTTTGTGTCTTTCTCTCTTGATCGCCTCCTGTCCTCTCTCCAGCTCAGTCCACTTCCACCCGACATCCACTGCTGACTGGAGGGAGACGGCCCCTTAAACGGGAACCCGGATGGGCTCCATCTGCTTCTCGGCAATCAATCCTGGCCACACCCCAGTCTGGCGGAAGTGACGGCTGCGCACCCGGAAGCCGTCCGGTTGTCCCCGGTCGTCTTCCCCCCAGCACTTCCTGGTGTGGCGGAAGTGCTGGGCTCCAGGGCTGTTCAGGCAGCGGGCGCCGCCTAGCGGTGGCCACGGGTCCCTAGAGGGTTGGGTTTCCAAGCCCTCTACCCGAGGCCTCCAGCATAACCAGGTCGGACGCCCCCTCTCGGTCTGAAAGAGGCACAAGCCCTCCTCTGGTACTCCCGGGCAGGCTCCAGCCCCGGCCGGGGATCACACGGGATATACCGGCATCGGGGCGCCGCCTGGCGGTGGCCACGGGTCCCTACAGGGCTGGACTTCCAAGCCCTTTACCCGAGGCTCCCAACATAACCAGGACGGACGCCCCCTCGTGGTCTGGAGGAGGCACAAGCCCTCCTCTGGTCCTCCTGGGCGTCCCGGCCGGGGACCACATATATATATATATATATATATATATATATATATATATATATATATATATATATATATATATATATATATATGCCAGCAACACTCATGACAATGACAAAACAATTACATTGTCAATCATGTTACGTTATTATTAAAATGTTTCCTTTTCTTTTTACTTCCGCTGCCAAGCTGGTATTTTGCTATATATATATATATATATATATATAGATATATAGATAGATAGATAGATAGATATGACAACAACACTCATATCAATGACAAAACAATAACAATCATCTTACGTTATTTTTAAAATGTTTCCTTTTCTTTTTCATAACTTCTTTAACACACTACTTCTTCGCGGGTATTCTGCTAGTTACTAATAATTATCAAAATGTAGACATGAACCAGATAATGTGTGAAACCTGAAATACAAATATGAAATAAACACTTTTACAAAAGGTACAAGTATAACAAAACAAGTGCAATTTTATTCAAGAATTTAACCGAAGAAAAAAAGAAAGCAGGTTACAGTAGGCGATTGATATGACAGCTTGCGTGGTGCAATGCTAAGAACTGCTGCCTTTCAATCAAGAGGTCGCAGTTTCGATATCAGCTGCTTCCCAAATTTACCATTTTGAGTAGTGAGCTACTCTTGGTTATATCATACAATAAAAACATACATTTGATTTGCGTCTGTAAATTTACAGAACTTGTCAATTTTTTTTTTTCAGTTTTATTCTCTCACGTTCAAGCTCCCACACACCACCCGGATCTGACGGCGTTTTCAGATAAAGACGTGGTCTAACAAAAAAACTTATTTTGTTATACCCCCCTCTTTATTTGAAAACCGTGTCAGATCGTGTGCGCGAACGAGACTGGGAAAACTGTGGATGTGGGTGTTATGCGTGGATGTGAATTATTTTTATTCAGTTTCATTCTTGAGTGTTCCTGCTCATGCTGAATAAGTATGTGCCTTCTCATCCATGATATCAAAGCAGCTCTGACTCTGAGTCTTAGATATATATGACATTTGAAATAATTCATTTTATGACCTGTATTGTACATTTCAGAAAACGTTGCACTAATGCAACATTATATTCATTTGCATACCTTCATGCGGTTGTAGTCATAACATGACTGCATTTGTTTATTTTTTTCCCCGATCTTGGCCAGCATCCACATGTTGCTGCATGATGGTATCTCTTTTCAACTCCAGGAGATGCAGAGGACAGAATAGTACAGACAGGTCAGTTTCGCGCTATATACAATCATAAGATTCAAATGTTAACAGTTCCTACATACACCCAAGAACCGTTCTTCTTACATTTACGACTTGTATAAGGTGTGAAGCATCTATGTGAAAACAACAGTGTCAAATGCGGCATGGGGGAGTTTGGGATCGTGAACACGGCTGAGAGAATAAAACTGAATAAAAAAAAAAAAAAAAGCTAACCCAGGAGATGCAGAGGACAGAATAGTACAGACAGGTCAGTTTCGCGCTATATACAATCATAAGATTCAAATGTTAACAGTTCCTACATACACCCAAGAAACGTTCTTCTTACATTTACGACTTGTATAAGGTGTGAAGCATCTATGTGAAAACAACAGTGTCAAATGCGGCATGGGGGAGTTTGGGATCGTGAACACGGCTGAGAGAATAAAACTGAATAAAAAAAAAAAACAAAGCTAACCTTTACAAGTATCATAAATTACACCGGCTGTTAAAGACTGGAATCAAATGTATGTTTTTATTCTAAAATAGTAAGAATACGTGCAACTCACTTTTCAAAACAGACTCGTCCGGGATCGAACCCGTGATGTTTAGATTACCAGTCAATAGCTGAAACCGTTGCACCACCGAAGCGCTCGTAGCAAAAGCGTGTCAATGTCACACCCTAACGCGGGTTGTTTTTCTGCAGTTATATTCTTGAATAGAAGCACACTTGTTCTGTTACATTTGTACCTTTTGTGAAAGTATTTCTTTGATATTTGGACTTCAGGCTTCACACATTATACACTTCATGTCTACATTTTGTCAATTATTACTAAAACATGAAAAACATTTCTGTTTTAACGATGTGTTTACATAGATTGCTGCAGACATGGAACACACATGAAATGCAAGTGTTCCAAATAACGATATAGTATTTATAAAAGGTGTCATTTTGCTTGACTTCTCACTCTGTACAAATGTAAGCAAGTGACACACAGATAAACAGACTTGAGCTGAGAAAACTGTGTGGGGTGGGAGGGATGTGATAGCAGGCTGCTTGTTGTTTGCTGCTTATCCACACATTTAATAGGACAAAAGACGCTGACGGAGAGGTGAGAAGCGATTTAAGGTAGGAAGGATCTACGAGTTTTTTTGTAGGCTCTGGCAATTCTAGTGCTAAGAATCTGTATTTGTAATTTGTACCTGTTTCAGTACAACTCTTTTTCCGCTATTCCACCCCTTTTTTTATACTTTTCACTTTTAAATTGAATATGTTAATAATATTTTATTCTCATTTACATTGATTTGATATGATAATAGTGTACATATGGTATAGTATATCATAGAATAATAAGAATACATTTGGTGCTTATCTATACTAATAAAAGGCAAAGCCCTGACTGACTGACTCACTCACTCACTCACTCACTCACTCATCACTAATTCTCCAACTTCCCGTTGTGGAAGACGAATGTTCTCTTCGTTCCCTTGTACTAATTCATGTCTGAGAAGTAAGCTTTACGAAACCATGTAAAAGCATGCTTTGTTTTTGCAAACAGAAAAATATTTGTTGCCAAGGACTCAAGGTCTAAGAATTCCACACATGAGTCTGCCTTATCACATTTTCCCTTAGCTTACATCTGAACGCCATAACAAAAGGGGCCAAGAAATCGAGTTGCATAAGGGCCGTTGAAGGGGCTCAAGGATTGTGTATAATAAACGTGTTGACTGTTACATTTTATAATGATATTAAATCACGCATTCTAGGGGTATAAAAACTTGCCCCACCCAACAGACAGAGTTCAGAAGAGTCCGGACACTGTCATGTATTATTGATTGTCTGCTTTTCTGAAACTCTTCTCACCGTGACTCTGAAAAATAAAGCTGCTTTATAACCTCACCTGCTGTCTTGTCTGAAGTCTTCGTCCACAGTTTTTTGGCGCCCAAACGTGGGGCAGGAGACAGGCAGACGACAACTCGAGCAGGATCGTCCAGAGGACCGTAGTGGAGTCGATTCCAGCCAGATCGGGTCCAGCTTCGGTAAAAGTTAGGACTGGCCTGCCTTGGGCGTTTCCTGCATGGAGAGTCCCTGACCTCCTCCTAGCCGATACGAGGCATGACTTGACGGCCATTTCCGGGCAGGTGAACGGAGTCACGGTGAGTAGATCGGGGGATTTCCGTTAGTTTGACTGGTGTGCCGGACGTAATACGAATATACTGTTGTAGAGGCCTCATGTACCTCCGAGCCACCTTGACTGTTCATAGAGGCATGTTTCTCGCGGAGCTGAGTCGCCATATGCAGCATGTAAAACAGTTTGCAAGGGGTATCCCATGGGATCCTTAAAACAATCCTTTACAACTGAGGTTAAAACACAATGAAGTAAGCAGTCTTTAAAAACCGAGTTACGACACACGACCGCATGCACCATAGCAAACTGTTTTACTGTGTTGGTTTGTTCCGTGCATTGTTATAATGTTGCTTTTTTTGCTGATTTTATTACATTACCAATTTTTCAAAAGTTAATTTTCTCCCTGTGCTTAAAAATCATTAAAAAACCGGCCTGATTATGCGGCGTATGGTACGCCGCGGGTTGGCTAGTAACGTCATAATGAAGTGAATTAAGCACCACTACAAAATGCAACTTAAAACTCAGTGCACATTATTTTAACAAAGGTCTGAACGCCCGTGTGGACAGGGCCTTAATCATGTTTCTTTGACATGTGATATGGAGACAAATTCATTAGTTTTTCCCCAAAGCCATTAAAGACAACCTAAAATAAATCAAGCATCTGATTATTGTCAGAGTCACACTATCCATTTAGAGATCATTTACGCAATATCTGAAGCAGGTTTTTGCATATTTTTAATACTTGTGGGTTAATAAAATATGGGTTGGATTGTCAGGAAAAATGCAACCTAAGATGAAAAAGTCATTTTATATTACTGATCTAGTGGGTGGCACCATTGTGTGCAGTTAGCCCTGCACGTGAATTTAGCATCTTACACACCCTGCTTGTGCATTTTTTTCTTCAGATAAGATTTTCCTTCCACTTCTCTGTAGGCATGCATGTTAGTGACTGGCAATTCCAAACTGAATGTTGTAAGAGTGTTTTCTGTATGTTTGTGTGTGGGTGAGTGTGAATAGTCCCAGTGATAGACTGGCACCCTGGTCATTGTTAATTCCTGCCTTGCTTGTGAAGCTGCTTGGGAAGTTTCTGTCCACCTTATACTCTGAATTGAAATAAGGACATTTAAGTCATGTTTAAAAAAAATCGAAAATTCTCTTCTATTCAATAAGAATTATGTTTCAGACAAACTGACCAATCATTACAATAGATAGCAATTTTAATTATAAAATTACCTATTTTTTGTGCCAAATTATTTTTGCTACTGTTCTTTATCTTAATAGCCTGGATAAGCATATCTCTAACCACCTTTTAAATTACCACTGCTGGCTGCTGAATATTTCCAAGTTAAATTTTAACATACTGTATGGAAAGCAAATTAACTAGGAATCAAGTGAAGATCAACGTGCATTAAAGGCAGGATTGTACTGCTACACAAAAAGAATAGCCAAAACATACTCAGAGGATAATAAGCCCTATTTATTTTTGACAAGAAACTACTAGTAGATTTGGTTACCTTAAAATGAATGACATCAGGTTTACTTTTGAAAGCACAACCTTTGAATTCCTTTCCTGCAGCAATTTGCTTTTGGATTATTCCACAACTTTGTTTTTCTAGTGCTCGAGCTAACATTTCTTGATCCATCTTGCTTGAAGTAAACAGTTTGGAGAATGGTTTGTCTTTGAGAAGCTGTTCAGACTGATATAAACAAAAGAAGAAATACAAAGTTTAATTACAATTTTGCATTGCTTATGGTAGTGATACATGGATAGACTTGCTTAATTTTAACAATAATTAATTTTTCTTTTAATTTTAACAATAGAAGAAAGTATGCCAATTAAAATATGACTCTGACTGGATACAGAACACTGAAAAGATAAAAATGACTTAATTTTAAAGAAATACCAAGAATCTCTGTGGAGTTTTGCTACAAATGTTAAATTTGGATAACATTTGACCCAGTGATAGTTCAGAGTATACAAACAACTCATCCAGTGTCCCATAAAAATACATATACACCACAGGTCAAAAGTTTTAGAACACCTGAGATTTTCCAGTTTTTTTTCAAATTTTATCAGTTGAAATGCAATGAATGAACTAAAATGGTAAGAAGGTAAGCAGTAAACTGCCAGAGGTTTGAAGTTTAGGTTAGCAAAAACTGATAAAAGGAAATATCTGAATATTACAAATGGGCCATCTTCAGTGAACAACTAATAGGTTACAACCTACAGAGGTTCTGCAGCAATTAAGGTAAATTAAGCCTTTCAAAGTGAAGCAAACTATTTGCATATGTGTCTCAACGACTGTTGAGTACTAAAAAAAAAAAACCTTTGTCTTAAAGCAGAGTTGGATCAGACTGTGTTAATACATCTTCTACACTATATAAAGTTGTAAATTCCAGTAATAATAGCAAGAAAATGGAAATTAAGAATTGAAATATGACAGAGCATTATAACCCTTAGAAATGTAGATGTTTCTTTTGGAGAAATTGTAATAAAAAAGCAAAGTGTCAGTGAGTATGGTGTCCTACATATAATATCCTGAAGCCTTATCCATAAAATTTGCTTATGCTCTGAAATGTGTGCAAGAAAAGTAAAGACTTGTAAAACATGAACTTGCCATGCAAACTGCCATAACCTAATGGCAAGTTTCCACCATTTAAGTCCTACACAGACACATTATAGAAATATGGTAAACGAATACACATATTGACATATGAGACAGGACAGATGGCACAGATAAATTACAATTCCAAGTCTTTAAAGGTGATGCCTGATGTTGTGTGGAGTTGTTGCTTTTTTGTTGCTCTTGGTTCAACTGGTGAATTTTCCTCTGGATACGTTTTTTTAGAGATAGGTGTCTTGCACTATTTCATAATATTGCCAGTGTGACTGATCTTTTGTTTTATTTTGTGTGCTGCTGTTCTAGGTTTAGCAGGATCTACTGTATGTACAAAGAACGCTTTGCATAATAATTCAAAGTTGGACCGGATTTCCCAACTTTGTATTTCTATCCATTTGTGAACAGGATGAGTTGTAGTTTTGTGAATCAGATGCAGTTTTTTGCACTCAGTACATTCCGGCACATTCTTGGCTTTGCTAAATGTTTTTTAAATATTTATTCATACCAGGATTGAACGGTTCACAGAAACTCATAATCTCACTGATTCATTTTAAACCTGCATTTGCTTAGAGCCAGTCACATTTTCATAAGGAAGTTTATAGTGACACATGCTTCAACATTATTCATGAAGTGTTATCTGTGATGACAAGGACTTGAGTGTCTTTTTTGCAAAACACAGCTTTCGAAGGCGAAAATCATGCTTCCCCTCTTGAACCATTTCAAGTAGTTTCTTTGTGTTATCTTTTACAGTAATTTAAGATTTTTCCATCATCTTTCGGTCTTTTTTTCTAACTGTGCCTTTTCATTAATAGTAGCTGCTATCTAGTCTTGCAAGCATACTAAATTATGCTTAATTATATCTAAGTCCTTAATGGCAGATTACAGTTTTATTTTTAAAATCTAATTCTTTGTCACTAAAACACTGTGTTTTTTCTTCTGTTGACCTGCACAAGTTATTTTCAAGCTGGTGTTTGTCATCTATTGTAGTGATCATTTGAGCTTTTAAACCATCCAAAGTTTCACATGTTTTAGTTTGATCTTGTTGCAAAACTTTCTCAGCTGGTGTTTCTATATGCACCTTTTGCACAAGTTATGAATTCAGCTCTGTTTGACAGGCTAGGGTGCACAAAAGAATTTACCTGCCTGAAATCATCTGCAGACTAAGAGTTCCATATACAGGCACTTGCAGATGCTTGCAATCACCTTAAAATATGGGCACACACAGCTGTATCCCTTTGCCTGCTTAGTCTGATGTCTGTGTGTATGTGATTTACTGCCTGCTCATTCTTCAGAAATGTTCGAAACTATGTATGCAGTGTCTGGCTTTGTCTGGCTAGACCCTAAAGGTGTAAACTTCGTCAATTTCTGACAGGTGAGCTGGCAGGCTGCTACTTCCTTCACTAATTTGTGTCTCGATTCCTTTTTCTAAGTTCTTAAATGTTTCCTCCTCAATTAGCATGTGTTTTAATGCAATCACAAAACCTAGACTGAACATGTCAATATTGCTCTCAGATGTTAAGCTAGCATGCCTCTCTTTCTGTTTGTTGTTTTCAAAACACTTTATAAACAAAATACTTGAGGTATCATTAAATTTCACTTTTCCCATTTCACTCATTTTAACAGAGAGATTCAATGTCTTGAACTATACAATAAATCACTTTCTGTATCCCAGAAAAGCCTGTTTAATCCTGTACTATTCATATGTGTTTTAACTGTTATAACTACCTTGAAAAAAGTATTTGCGTTGTCCAAAAAGACACCAATAAATGTATTAAAGTGTGTGAATTATCGTGCCCACCCAGAGGTAAAAATAATGACAGTCTGAGAAGGCGGCTTTACAAGAACAAACTTGACAGACGGAGTGATGATCAAGACAGGTTAGAAAAGTCATAAGAGCCACAATAAGAGAGCCAGCTTCAAAGACAGAAAGTACAAAACCGCTAAAATCATCTGAGAAACAGGCTTTACGGAACAGCACAAAAGAAATAGCGATGGTGAAGACAAGTTAGTAGAGACCTAAAGGACACACTTAGAGAGTCGCCTTCAAAGACAGAAAGTACAAAACTGGAGAGGAGACGAAAAAGGCACCACGAAAATAATGTCCAAGTCTGAGAAACATGCATAACAGGCACCTCCTTGAGGGAGGAAGTGACATGTTCACACACATGCAAATACAGAGAAAAGGATCTGAAGGTACACATAGTGCAATAGATATTAATTATTTTTTTCAATAACAGGTACGATGGCTAGTTGACATATAAAAGACAGGACACAGAAAAACTAGATAAACGAACATATAAACATAGAGAGGCTGGCTATTTACTTGCTATGTAAAGTTCTAGTTTATGTTGGCACACACAGGTTTACAATTCCAAGTAGTAGTAGTGCAAAGAGTTGTATGGTAATGTGTTACTTCTCCTGTTTGGATTAAAGTCATCTTCAGTTACAAAATCAGAGTCTCCTCATAGGCAAGTTCTTCTGTCCATCAGAGAGATCATTCCTTAAACTATGGGACTTTGATCTGGCTTGTGTTCATTTCACGTCTTCTGTCTTAAAAAAATCTGCAGAGGAGCCTCTGGAGAGATGTCAGTTCAATTCTGATTTACAACTTTGTTATCAAATGAAGTACAGACAGATCTTGGTACAAGCTGGAGTTCAGTCACTTAATTTGGAAATGTGAGTAGTGGTTTTCACAGTTGGATGTCTATTAAATCTGTTGCCTTTACAGGCTTGGTGTGCCACTAAAGCCTAGCAGAATGGGTAATTTCCACCTATCACGTTAACGCATTAATTAATTAATACTGACAATTATTTTATCACATGTTAACACAGTTTTTGTTATTATTATTATTATTATTTTGAATGCCTCTGTCTTGCTAGCAATCGATAGAGATCAGTGATCTTCTTGTTACAGCACTTTTCAATACGCTTTTACCGGAAGGATCTGACCTTAATTCCCTGCGCATGCATGTGTAGCAAAGACCAAACAGCTTCTATAACATCATGTGGAGAGATACCAAAGTAAATGCTCAAAGCAAAATAATCCGTGGATGACTTTTTCTGTATTATTGCTGAATCGGACTCTGATTTGTCAGACTCCAATTTTGATGCAAGTGATCTGAAGATGTAGTTCAAAAACGAAAGTGAGGTACCGGCATCAGCTGATCGCTCCCCAGCTGATCATGGTGCTGAACAAGTTCGTGTAGCTGATGCACCTATGGCAACGTTTGTCTGAGAAGAAAGACACTTATGATGACAGGAGGTGCAAACCATATTGTGCCTCACTGCAACTGCCAACACCGCACACCTGTCTCACAAAGACAGCCAGGCAGCCAGCCCACCATGCATTCCTGCTGGCCATCGAGCCACTCCCTGCAAAGCCGCTGCTGCCGCAAACTGCAAACAGGCGCTGGCAACAGGCAGCAACAGATGTTTTATGTTGATTTATGTATGAAACCATTGCTTTGTGCATTTTTTGGAAAAAAATATTAGCCCTCAAAGAGTTGCTACTGAACATAGACTGTTTATGCTGCTCAATGATAAAAGAAAATGTTTCTGCTGGTATCTGTTCAGATTAAAAAGAAAACAGATTTAGAAATGTTAACTTGCTGTTGCTCGGAAAGGTGCCTGTTATAATGTTGTGATTGTGGCTCTGGACTCTCAGGATCACTTGTTTTTCTATAACAAACTAGATAAAACGTTAATGCCTTGGCAGTGGCAAATAGCTTTGGTTTTATATTTGATTTTATTACATTAATGTTTAAGTTGAGATTTACAAGAAATATTTTAACTGCTACTATGTAAAGGGAATACTGCTATTAAAAAGCACCTTATTTGTTTAAAGTGTTTGCAAACCAAATACACTACTTTTAAGTTCATTAATGAATTTTGCACATAACAGTGTGATTGTTGTGATTGTCTGCTGTAATTAATCACTGCCAAGCACTAATTTTTACTAATGCAGACAAACTTTGATTACACTTTCATGAAGTCTTTTGCAGTTTGCTACAGTTATCTAGAGAAGCAATCCTATTCTTTGCAAATTTGAGCTCAGTGTCACATCTCTCTTCAGCTCACCCCATAGTACTCTGTGGAATATATACAGTTTTTATTCATTCTGTCTCATTGTGTATTTTCATGTGTTAAACAGACCAAAACAATGCACATTTCAGTTGTTCACAGATATTGTACTCTGTTATTCTGGCATCCGGTCCGTGGTTGTTTCCTAGTTTACACAGAAAAGCCAGCAGATGTGGGACTGTAACTTAGGGCACTAGATTGATGAGAGGAGAATGCTAATCAGTGTGCTTTAAAATTTCCAAAATATATTGTGCATAACTAATCTGCATGGCAGTCTTCACTGTTTTGTCATTTGTTTGAATTTCGAAAGTGTTCTATTTAACACAAGTATAAAGAGCTTAGCAAAGAAACTATAAAAAAGCTAAAACCTCTATAGAGGGAAACTTAATGTCTTGTAGGAACTTGACAGGAACAACTGACCACCCCTTCACAGAAAACTGACAGAGATGAGTACAAGACAGACTAAAGAAGAAGGATGGTATGCTGGCAACAAATGAGGAAGAGGGAAGGAAGAAAAGAAAACAATATATTGGGAAGGTGTTGCATAATTATTAAAGACAAGAAATATCCCACATTATGTAGAGAAAATGATGGAGTGACTAGATAAAAAAGAAATAAAGAAATCAATCAGAAGACTGTGAAAGAATAAAGCATCAAATGATGCTGGAATCCCAGCAGTATTTCAACAAGTGATAGGGGAAGGAGTGAGAACTATTGCATATCAAATATATGAGAACGAAACAATCCCAGAAGACGTTCTAAAGAGTTCTAAGAGAGGTAGGTCAACAGATTGTGAAGATTATAAAGCAATAAGTTTGATACCAAATATCATGAAGTTGTTGCTGTAGGTAGTTAAATTAAGAATAACATCAATAATTGAGAAATACCTGAAAGAAATTCAACTGGGTTTCAGAAAAGGGAAAACAAAACAAGGAATGGGATATTTATGATTAGTATGATAGCTGAAAGAATGAGAAATAGATGAAAATATATACATGTGTTTCATCAATGCTTTTGATAGGATGAAAGGTAAAAAAAAAAAAAACCTGATAGAAATACTGGACTAAATAGGTATACAAAGTCAAGAGAAAATAATTATAGCCAATTTTTACTGGAAACAGAAAGCAAAGGTGAGAACAGATTCAGGAGAAAGGAGTTCCATATTCAGATTCAAGAGTGCATATGAAGAGAGGAGTTAGACAAGGATGCACACTATCACCCATACTGAACATATATAGTGAATTTTACTATAGTGAATATTAAAAGATAAAGATGGGTTAAAGATAAATGGAGATTATAAGCACACATTATGCAGATGGCTTTGTAATACTATCATCAAGAGCGGAGGATTTGCAAAAAGATGTTCGAAGGAATCTATAAAACGTGCAAGTAGTACGGGATGGAAATGAATGCAAGGAGGACTAAAGTAATAGCATTTAGCAAGAAGGGAACATCACAGATAAATACAAAAGTGGAAGGTCAACAATTACAGCAGGTGAAAGAGTAATAACTTCCTATATGGCCAAATATATGAGGACGCCTGATTAACAAACTTATATGAATTTGTTAGACATCCGATTCCAAAACCATGAGCCTTAATATGGAGTTAAACCCTCCCACATACACCTTGAAGCTAAAACAACCTACACTGTTCTGGAAAGGCTTTTCACAAGATTATGGAGTGGGTCTATGAGAAATAATACACATTCTGCCAAAAGAGTATCTACGCCACTGATGTTGGATGAGAAGACCCAGCTTGCATTCAGAGTTCTAATTCATTACAAAGTATAAAACAGGATTCATAGCAAGGTTTTGTGCAAGTCACTTGACTTCCTCCATACTAAACAATGTCTTTATGGACATAGCTTTGTGCACAGAGGCCCAGTCATGCTGGAGCAGAAAGGGGCATTTCCTGAACAGCGGTCATTAAATTATAAGTGCCCAGTTGTCTAAAATGTCTTTGTATGCTCTATCATTCACAGTACCCTCCCCCACTGGAAACACATGGTCTAGGCCAAACCCTGAGAAAAAAATGCTTTTATTAGAGTATACGTTTGGCTTTTGGTGACCTGTGCTAATAAACACTGAATGAAGCTGCTAATTCTCTCGTTTTTATTTCATGACACGAAATAAGTATTAAATTATATTCAACTTCAGGAGACCACCCTAACAAACATACAGAAGAAATAAATCAAGAGAAAAATGTTTAGGTGATGTGGCTACATTTCAATTTGACAGTAACAACATAATCTATGGTCATATCTCATTTTGAATGTCATTTATTTTTATAAATTCCCCGTATCTATTCTTTCCCTGCACATTGATGCAAGGACACTACTCCCAGAAACCTTAAGAAACAGGTGTCTGTAACTGAAATTTGACCATGGTATCTCTCTTTGTCTCTCTTGAAAATGTCTCTCTATTATTTAGAGACCCAAAACATGATTTGTATACTGTCACCTTGTTGAATCAAAACCAACAGAAATCTACCTTCTCCATAACCTTAAGTAAGACTTGATGATGGTAGCCAGTGACCTAGAGACTGCTGAGCAGCAGATACATTTTACTCAATTCAAACTAGACATTTAAATACCAAAGAATGTAAGATGACACTATCTTAAAATTGCAACATGACACCATTTTGGTAATCTTGTACTTTGGACAAATTAGGATCTAATGACTGTAAATACAGTACTTTTTTCATACAGCAGCAGAAAATGTCAGACAATATTCAAAGTCATAGATACACAAGGAGAATGAGTACTGGAAAAAGTGACAAAAGATGATGGAGACTATTACTAGTATGCCCTGAAAAGCCTGTCATAAGAAAACACATTGACAACTGTTGTGGAAGAAATAAACATTTTAAACATTACAATTCAGTGAACAAATTATAGTTCTGCAAGTATTCCATCAAACAATTGTATTCAGATCTCTTTCCTCCAACAAAGAGGACAAGATGCAGATGAATACTGAACTAAAGTCTCTAAACCCTTTCATGCAATAAACATTTCAAAAATTACATATACAGAATTGTAAAAGGAAAGTATGTTAAATTTGTAATGTGGTAAAATTAGCACTTATTCCTTCAGTATCAAATTCTCAAGCAATATCTATACTAATAAAAGGCAAAGCCCTCACTCACTCACTAACTCACTCACTCACTGACTCACTCACTCACTCACTGACTCATCACTAATTCTCCAACTTCCCGTGTGGGTGGAAGGCTGAAATTTGGCAGGTTCATTCCTTACAGCTTCCTTACAAAAGTTGGGCAGGTTTTATATCGAAATTCTACGCGTAATGGTCATAACTGGAAGCAGTTTTTCTCCATTTACTGTAATGGAAATGAGCTTCAACGCCGGGGGCGGAGTTTCGTGTGACATCATCACGCCTCCCACGTAATCACGCAGTACATAGAAAACCAGGAAGACCTCAAAAAAGCGCTCAAGAAAACATGCATTATATAATTGAGAAGGCAGCGAAACAATAAGAAGCGAGCGATTGACATATATAACTATATTCATGAGTTCTGCTACTTCGGAAACAAAGCACGATGTAAACCAACACTTTAAATTAAGTTCATAGACAGGCTGCCGCTGGCGTTTGTAATTTAGTGCCTGCCCATATAAGGCCGTCCGTCAGCGGCAATCCAATAGCAAACTGCCACGGGTAAATATTCACGGGTGAAGGACTGTCTGTGCTTATGGAGAGGAAGATGAGATGGTCAGGGTGGTGTTTGACACAAACTCAGCGAAACTGCGAGAGAAAGTTTTAAGTGCCAGGACTAAGGTAACATTAAATAAAGCTATGGACATAGCACAAGATGGCACCAGAACAGCTGGGAACCTTTGATGCAAGTACACCGAGTGGCTCACGTAAACTGACGCAGTACACAGATAAAAAGCAACAGTTCCAAAGAGCGCTGAACAAAAACTGAATTACACAATTGAAAAGGCAGCAAAAATATGAAGCGCCTGATAAGCATATTCATAAATGCAGCTACTGTGGAAACAAAGCACACGGTGGAAAAAGTCAATGTCCCGCTAAAGGAAGACAGTGTAAAACCCCGTGCATGCAGTGTGTCAGGTCTCAGATAAAGAAGAAGACGAGCTGTTTATTGATGCAGTAAGAAACGAATCGATGAATGAAACCTGTCATCTTTACAACGATTGACAAACACGGAATGTAACTTGAACACAACACATCCTACAAATACGAACCTGATTGAAAGAAATAATGATAATCAAATCCTTGATGACAGCAACACTCAGTAACACTCACAAAACAAATACTGTATATTGATAGTCATGTTACGTTATTTTTAAAATGTTCCCTTTTCTTTTCTACCTTTTTAACACACTACTTCTCGCTAATGATACGCGGGTATATATATATGTATATATATATCCCGATCTACATACTCGAATAATGGATACTTTATTCGCCATCAATGATTGTTTTGGTAAAGCCATACTCAGTGTATTCATTAGATGAATGGTAAAAAAGTAAGAGCGAGGGGAGGATGACTCATTGAGGCATGCAGGCTGTAGTCTTAGCGTCAACTCTATCTGAATTGCGATCACATTTGAAAAATATATCTTTTCAAGTTCTATTTAGTCCATATGTGTCAATCACAAGGGTCGCGGGCCACATCCGCCCGCGTAATTATATCCGCCCGAGATCATTTTATATACTGTATTATTGTTATTAAAGCCCGGGTATATGAAGCGCTGGTAACACAATAAACTACAGATCCCATAATGCAGCGCTTCAGCTGCCTTGCCGAACACTTACTGCGTTAATCAAGTCTACCTTATGATGCGGCAAGTTATTGCGAAGCTAGAGTTATTGCGCACTGAGTTTGCACGGCGCTTTGGTGACTTTGAAGAACAAAAAAAGTCCATCTACATGCGGCTCAAACCTTGTGCATGTTTGGTAGCACATATCTGTGTGAGAAGCTCTTCTCAGTGATAAAGACTAACAAAACAGCACACAGGAGTCGCCTCACTGATGAGCACCTGCAATCCATCCTGAGAATCTCCACAACACAGAACCTCACACCAAACAGAAACGAACTTGTGGCCAAAAAGATGCCAGGCGCCCAGCTCTAAAATGACATATGAGCAAAGACAACTGAATGATTTGATTTGTTATTGCACGTAAGGCGGAGTCAACTGTTTTAACAAACTGCGTATTGCACTGATACGAAATAGATGTGTGTGTATATATGTAGATATGTATGTATATGTATATATATGTTTATATATGTGTGTGTGTATGTATGTGTATATATATATATATATATATATATATGTATTTGTGTGTATATATGTGTGTGTATGTATGTATGTATATGTGTGTATATATGTAGATATATATGTATGTATATATGTGTATATGTATAGATATGTATATATATATATATATATATATATGACAACAACACTCATCACTCACAACAGTGACAAAACAATTACATTGACAATCAGGTTACGTTATTTTCAAAATGTTTCCTTTTCTTTTCATTGCTTCTTTAACACACTACTTCTCCGCTGCGAAACGGGTATTTTGCTAGTCTATATATATGATTCACTAAGGCAAGACACCCATGGAAAACACGGCGGAAGGGGCGTGGATTCACTAAGCTGCCGACAAGTAAGACACCTATGGTGCACACAGGGAGGAGCCACGCCCACCAACTCCAAGACCATTGGATACGACGACAATTCGCAGAGCCACGCCCATGAATTTGGACGCGACGACACAGAAAGAACAGCGTCATTTATATTCATCTGTCGTGGAGGCGTCATGTACTTCCGAGCCACCTTGACTGTTCATAGAGGCATGTTTCTAGCGGAGGTGAGTCGCCATATGCAGCGTGTGAGACGGTTTGCAAAGGGTATCCCATGGAATCCTTAAAACAATCCTTTACAACTGAGTTTAAAACACAATGATGTAAGCAGTCTTTAAAAACCAATTTTTTGGTTACGACACATGACCTCGTGCACCATAGCAAACTGTTTTACACGCTACATGCAGCAATTCGCATCCGCGACAAACATGCGTCTTCTTCACTCACGGACAATTATATGTTGCTCTCTCCAGAGTTCAATTTTTTCATTCACTTTCTGTTGTATCCTCAAACCCTCCCTTTTTAGACAACTGTGTCTTTCCAGAAGTGTTCAACCATCAATAAATAATTATTCAGCGTTTTTTTATGCCATGGGTTCGCTATTGTGTTGTATTTTGCTCTCTCCAGAGATCCATCTTTTCTTTGGCTTACTGTTGTGTAGCAATGTTAGCACTGAATAAATAATTATGCATGACATTGGGCGTGTGTCTACCCGGCGTGGGTTAGCCGTTGAACCCCATTCGGGCTGCAAACCGTGGAATTCCCACTAGCTCCCACTGGTTGTGTCCCAACCCTTTGTACACACCCCCCCTCCCAGCGCGCCGTGCACCCCCATCCCTCCGTCTGGCACAAGAAGGCGCGAGGACGGTCCGCCAGTATTAAGTCACGGACGATTGTGTGTTGGTTCGTTCCATGCATTATTACAATGTTGCAATGTGAACAGCTAGGTATATCCTGTGAATAAGCACAGTCAGTATTTGTTCAAGAATCGCTACACAAATCGCAAAGATAATGTTGGGTGGGGAAAAAAAAAAAAACTAACAGCGAATCAACATCAAATTTCTTGAAAATGTTCTCTTTTTTCGTAAAGCAGTTTTTGACTGACAAAAACATTCCTGTCCTCAATCAATCTCCCTATTCGTCAGATTAGCTCCCTGTGATTTTTACTTTTTCCCGAAAATTAAAAGTGACCTGAAGGGAAAAACATTTTTCTTCAATGGAAGAAGTGACGACAAAAATGGCAAGCCTGTTGAAGAGCCACAAGCAAGAATGAAGAGTCACAAGCAAGAAGACTTCCAGCACTGTTTCAATCAATGGACGATAAGAATGGAGTGGCATAGAGAACGGGAGGGGAGAGTATATAGAAGGAGACAATGTTTAGAATGTTGTAATTCATCAATAAATGTTTTTATTTATCAATCCGGTTATTTTTGTGTCTCACCTCTTATAAGCATAAATAATTAAAAATATGTAGAGATAGTTAAGGTAAAATACAGTATTACTTATGATTATTATACCTACATATGTCAGCTAGTAGTATTATTTAACATATTCCAGTAGATTATTAAAATTAAGATTTAAAATAAATCTTTATGTTTAACATTTTTATGTTTTTTATGAAACTGCGAGAGAAACTTTTAAGTGCCGGGTCTTAGCTGACATTACACGAGATGGCACCAGTACAGCTGGGAACCTTCGACGCAAGAACACCAAGCGGCTCACGTGAACTGGACGCAGTGCACAGACAAAAAGCAACAGTTCCAAAGAGTGCTGAACAAAAACCGAATTACACAATTGAGAAGGCAGCAAAAAAATATGAAGCGTCTTATACATAGAATCATATTCATAAGTGCAGCTACTGCGGAAACAAAGCACACGGTGGAAAAAGTGAATGTCCTGCTAAAGGAAGACAGTGTAAAAAAAACCCGTGCATGCAGTTTGTCACATCACAGAAAAAAAGGAAGACGAGCTGTTTATTGATGCAGTAAGGAACTAATCGATGAATGAAACCTCTTATCTTTACAACGATTGACAAACACGGAATGTAACTTGAACACATCCTACAAATACGAGCCTGATTGAAAGAAATAATGATAATCAAATCCTTGATGACAGCAACATTCAATAACACTCACAAAACAATTACTGTATATTGACAATCATTTTACGCTATTTTTAAAATGTTCCCTTTTCTTTTTCATAACTTCTACTTCTCCACTGCGATACGGGTATATATATAAATGTATATATATACCCCGATCTACAATACATACTTTAGCATAGACAAGCCACACGCTGTGGCGCAATTGTAGAGTCTTAGCCTCTAACGCCGACATTCGAGGTTCGATTCCCGAGAGGGGATGTACTGACTATGTACGCGCGCTACCCGATTCATTTTACCTTCGCATCTCCTTGGTTTGGGACGTATGAAAAAATATTAGGTTAACGCAGAATCATGTTACGTTATTTTTAAAATTTTCCCTTTCTTAGCACAAGCACAGCTGAGAAGCTTCGATGCATGTACTCCATAAGCGTTAAAAATAACGCATTTAATCACACTTTCAATTCCAAGCAAACGGAACTTTTGTCAATGCATGATTTCCTGGTACATCCATTACACTGATGCACACATCACAGCTACAAAAATGTTAGAGTCGGAATAAAGCGCGTTCCTACGACTGATCATTTCGACTTCCCGAGCGAAGCCTTGATAAAAGCATGGTTTTGTGCACACTGAAAAGCAAGCAAAATTAGATGCATTACAGAAAGAGGACTTTGTGGCTCTTACTGGGGATCACTGGACCTCCGTGACCGTTAGTAATTCTAAATACATCTAAATTACGAAATGTTCAATGATCACACTGTTTTAGCCTAATGTACAAAATAATTTTGGCTAATGTTTCTCAGAGTTTAAAGAGTAAGCTGATCAAATTACCTTTTATGTTTCTGACTTATTTTTTAAGAAGAAAAACTGCACTTTATGGTGAAATTTTGGTTATT